>NW_021703777.1:8106945-8202612 GCF_005190385.1 Monodon monoceros
GGGAGGGAGCTTTGGAGCCGCGGAGAAGAGTGCAGCCACAGGAGTGCGGAGGGCAAAGCGGGGACATTCCCGCACAGAGGATCGGTGCCGACCGGCACTCACCAGCCCGAGAGGCTTGTCTGCTCACCCGCCGGGGCGGGCGGGGCTGGGAGCTGAGGCTCGGGCTTCGGTAAGAGCGCAGGGAGAGGACTGGGGTTAGTGCACCACGGCTAGCCGGGAGGGAGTCCAGGGAAAAGTCTGGACCTGCCGAAGAGGCAAGAGACTTTTTCTTGCCTCTTTGTTTCCTGGTGCGCGAGGAGAGGGGATTAAGAGCGCTGCTTAAAGGAGCTCCAGAGACGGTCGCGAGCCGCGGCTAACAGTGCGGACCCCAGAGACGGGCATGAGACGCTAAGGCTGCTGCTGCCGCCACCAAGAAGCCTGTGTGCGAGCACAGGTCACTATCCACACCTCCTTTCCGGGGAGGCTGTGCAGCCCGCCACTGCCAGGGTCCCGCGATCCAGGGACAACTTCTCCGGGAGAACGCACGGCGCGCCTCAGGCTGGTGCAACGTCATGCTGCCTCTGCTGCCGCAGGCCCGCCCCGCCCTCCGTGCCCCGCCCCCCGGCCTGAGTGAGCCAGAGCCCCCGAATCAGCAGCTCCTTTAACCCCGTCCTGTCTGAGCGAAGAACAGACGCCCTCCGGCGACCTACACGCAGACCCAAGGCCAAATCCAAAGTTGAACCCCAAGAGCTGTGCAAACAAAGAAAGGGAAATCTCTCCCAGCAGCCTCAGCAGCAGCGGATTAAATCTCCATAATCAACTTCATGTACCTGCATCTGTGGAATACATGAATAGACAACGAAGCAACCCAAATTCAGGAGGTGGACTTTGGGAGCAACTGTAGACTTGGGGTTTCTTTTTGGCACCTAATTTGTTTCTAGTCTTACGTTTATCTTAGTTTAGTATTTAGAGTTTATTATCATTGGTAGATTTGGTTATTGATTTGGTTTCTCTCTTCCTTTTATTCTTTTAATATATAGATATGTATATATAATTTACCTATTTCTCTTTTTGTGAGTGTGTATGTATATGTTTCTTTGTGTAATTTTGTCTGTACAGCTTTGCTTTTACTATTTGTCCTAGGGTTCTGTCTGTCCTTTTTCTTTTCTTTAGTAGAGTTTTTAGCTCTTGTTATCATTGGTGGATTTGTTTTTTGGTTTGGTGGCTCTCTTTTTCTTTCCTTTACTTTACTACTTAAAATTTTCTTTTAATTTTTAATAATATTTATTTTTCTTTCTTTCTTTCCTTTTTTCTCCCTTTTCTTCTGAGCCATGTGGCTGACAGGGTCTTCAGCCGGGTGTCAGGCCTGTGCCTCTGAGTTGGGAGAGCCAAGATCAGGACACTGGTCCATCAGAGACCTCCCGGCTCCACGTAATATCAAACAGTGAAAGCTCTCCAAGAGATATCCAGCTCAACACTAAGACCCAGCTCCACTCAACGACCAGCAAGCTACAGTGCTGGACACCCTATGCTAAACAATGAGCAAGACAGCAACCCAACCCCACCCATTAGCACAGAGGTTGCCTAAAATCATAATAAGGCCACAGACACCCCAAAACACACCACCAGACGTGATCCTCCCTACCAGAAATACAAGATCCAGCCTCATCCACCAGAACACAAGCACAAGTCCCCTCCACCAGGAAGCCTACACAACCCACTGAACCAACCTTAGCCACTAAGGGGGAGATACCAAAAACAACGGGAACTACGAACTTGCAGCCTGCAAAAAGGAGACCCCAAACACAGTAAGTTAAGCAAAATGAGAAAACAGAGAAACACACAGCAGATGAAGGAGCAAGGTAAAAACCCACCAGAACTAACAAATGAAGAGGAAATAGGCAGTCTACCTGAAAAAGAATTCAGAATAATGATAGTAAAGATGATCCAAAATCTTGGAAATAGAATGGAGAAAATACAAGAAACATTTAACAAGAACCTAGAAGAACTAAAGAGCAAACGAACAATGATGAACAACACAACAAATTAACTTAAAAATTCTCTAGAAGGAATCAATAGCAGAATAACTGAGGCAGAAGAACGGATAAGTGACCTGGAAGATAAAGTACTAGAAATAACTACTGCAGAGCAGAATGAAGAAAAAAGAATGAAAAGAATTGAGGACAGTCTCAGAGACCTCTGGGACAACATTAAACGCACCAACATTCGAATTCTAGGGGTCCCAGAAGAAGAAGAGAAAAAGGGACAGAAAATATTTGAAGAAATTAGAGTTGAAAACTTCCCTGATATGGGAAAGGAAATAGTCAATCAGGTCCAGGAAGTGCAGAGAGTCCCATACGGGATAAATCCAAGGAGAAACATGCCAAGACACATATTAATCAAACTATCAAAAATTAAATACAAAGAAAAAATATTAAAAGCAGCAAGGGAAAACCAACAAATAACATACAAGGGAACTGCCGTAAGGTTAACAGCTGATCTTCCAGCAGAAACTCTGCAAGCCAGAAGGGAGTGGCAGGACAAATTTAAAGTGATAAAAGGGGAAAACCTGCAACCAAGATTACCCAGCAAGGATCTCATTCAGATTAGATGGAGAAATTTAAACCTTTACAGACAAGCAGAAGCTAAGAGAATTCAGCACCAACAAACCAGCTTTAAAACAAATGCTATAGGAACTTCTCTAGGTATGAAACACAAGAAAAGGAAAAGACCTACAATGACAAACCCAAAACAATTTAAAAAACGGTAACAGGAACATACATATCGATAACTACCTTAAATGTAAATGGATTAAGTGCTCCAACCAAAAGACACAGACTGGCTGAATGGATAAAAAAAACAAGACCCGTATATATGCAGTCTACCAGAGACCCACTTCAGACCTAGGGACACATACAGACTGAAAGTGAGGGGATGGAAAAAGATATTCCATGCACATGGAAATCAAAAGAAAGCTGGAGTAGCAATTCTCATATTTTGTTTTAAAGACAAAATGGTCTTTAAAATATAGACTATACAAGAGACAAAGAAGGACACTACATAATGATCAAGGGATCAATCCAAGAAGACGATATAACAATTTTAAATATTTATGCACCCAACATAGGAGTACCTCAATATATATGGCAAATGCTAACAGCCATAAAAGGGGAAAATGACAGTAACACAATCATAGTAGGGGACTTTAACACCCCACTTTCACCAATGGACAGATCATCCAAAATGAAAATAAATAAGGAAAGACAAGCTTTAAATGATACACTAAACAAGATGGACTTAATTGATATTTATAGGACATTCCATCCACAAACAACAGAATACACTTTCTTCTCAAGTGCTCATGGAACATTCTCCAGGATAGATCATATCCTGGGTCACAAATCAAGCCTTGGTAAATTTAACAAAATTGAAATCTTATCAAGTATCTTTTCTGACCACAACACTAGGAGACCAGATATCAGTAACAGGAAAAAGTCTGTAAAAAATACAAACACATGGAGGCTAAACAATACACTACTAAATAACCAAGAGATCACTGAAGAAATCATAGAGAATATCAAAAAATACCTAGGAACAAATGACAATGAAAACATGATGACCCAAAACCTATGGGATGCAACAAAAGCAGTTCTAAGAGGGAAGTTTATAGCAATACAATCCTACCTCAAGAAACAAGAAACATCTCAAATTAACAACCTAACATTACACCTAAAGCAATTAGAGAAAGAACTAAAAAACCCCAAAGTTAGCAGAAGGAAAGAAATCATAAAGATCAGATCAAAATAAATGAAGGAAACAACAGCAAAGATGAATAATACTAAAAGCTGGTTCTTTGAGAAGATAAACAAAGGTGAGAAACCTTTAGCCAGACTCATCAAGAAACAACGGAGAAGACTGAAATCAGTGGAATTACAAGTGAAGAAGGTGAAGGAAGTAACAACAGGCAATGCAGAAATACAAAGGATCATGAGAAATTCTTACAAGCAACTATATGCCAATAAAATGGACAACCCGGAAGAAATGGACAAATTCTTAGAAATGTACAACCTTCTGAGACTGAACTAGGAAGATATAGAAAATGTAAACAGACCAATCACAAGCACTGAAATTGAGACTGTGATTAAAAATTTTCCAACAAACAAAAGCCCAGGACCAGATGGTTTCACAGGTGATTTCTATCAAACATTTAGAGAAGATCTAACACCTATCCTTCTCAAAATTTTCCAAAATATAGCAGAGGGAGAAACACTGCCAAACTCATTCTACGAGGCCACCATCACCCTGATACCAAAACCAAACAAAGATGTCACAAAGAAAGAAAACTACAGGCCAATATCACTGATGAACATAGATGCAAAAATTCTCAACAAAATACTAGAAAACGGAATCCAACAGCACATTACAAGGATCATATATCATGGTCAAGTGGGGTTTACCCCACGAATGCAAGAATTCTTCAATACATGCAAATTAATCAAAGTGATAAACCATATTAACAAATTGAAGGAGAAAAACCATATGATCATCTCAATAAATGCAGAGAAAGCTTTTGACAAAATTCAACACCCACTTATGATGAAAACACTCCAGAAAGTAGGCATAGAGGGAACTTACTTCAACATACTAAAGGCCATATATGACAAACCCACAGCCAACATCACTCTCAATGGTGAAAAACTGAAACCATTGCCTCTAAGATCAGGAAGACGACAAGGTTGTCCACTCTCACCACTATTATTCAACATAGTTTTGGAAGTTTTAGCCACAGCAATCAGAGAAGAAAAAGAAAGACAAGGAATCCAAATTGGAAAAGAAGAAGTAAAGCTGTCACTGTTTGCAGATGACATAATACTATACATAGAGAATCCTAAAGATGCTACCAGCAAACTACTTGAGCTAATCAATGAATTTGGTAAAGTAGCAGGATACATTAATGCACAGAAATCTCTTGCATTCCTATACACTAATGATGAAAAATCTGAAGGAGAAATTAAGGAAACACTTTCATTTATTACTGCAACAAAAAGAATAAAATACCTAGGAATAAACCGACCTAAGGAGACAAAAGACCTGTATGTAGAAAACTATAAGACACTGATGAAAGAAATTAAAGATGATACAGACAAATGGAGAGATATACCATGTTCTTGAATTGGAAGAATCAACATTGTGAAAATGACTATACTACCCAAAGCAATCTACAGATTCAATGCAATCCCTATCAAACTACAAATGGCATTATTATTCACAGAACTATAAAAAAAATTTCACAATGTTTATGGAAACACAAAAGACCCCGAATAGCCAAAGCAATCTTGAGGAAGAAAAACGGAGCTGGAGGAATCAGGCTCCCTGACTTCAGACTATACTACAAAGCTACAGTAATCAAGACAGTACGGTACTGGCACAAAAACAGAAGTATAGATCAATGGAACAGGAGAGAAAGCCCAGAGATAAACCCACACACATATGGTCACCTCATCTTTGATTAAGGAGGCAAGAATATACAATGGAGAAAAGACAGCCTCTTCAATAAGTGGTGCTGGGAAAACTGGATAGCTACATGTAAAAGAATGAAATTAGAACACTCCCTAACACCATACACAAAAATAAACTCAAAATGGATTAAAGACCTAAATGTAAGGCCAGACACTATCAAACTCTTAGAGGAAAACATAGGCAGAACACTGTGACATCAATCACAGCAAGATCCTTTTTGACCCACCTCCTAGAGTAATGGAAATAAAAACAAAAATAAACAAATTGGACCTAATGAAACTTAAAAGCTTTTGCACAGCAAAGGAACACATAAGACAAAAAGACAACCCTCAGACTGGGAGAAAATATTTGCAAATGAAGCAACTGGCAAAGGATTAATCTCCAAAATTTATAAGCAGCTCATACAGCTCAATATCAAAAAAAACCCTAACAATCCAATCCAAAAATTGGCAGAAGGCCAAAATAGACATTTCTCCAAAGAAGATATACAGATTGCCAACAGACACATGAAAGGATGCTCAACATCAGTAATCATTAGAGAGGTGCAAATCAAAACAACAATGAGGTGTCACCTCACACAAGTCAGAATGGCCATCATCAAGAAATCTACCAACAATAAATGCTGGAGAGCGTGTGGAGAAAAGGGAAGCCTCTTGCACTGTTGGTGGGAATGTAAATTGATACAGCCACTATGTAGAACAGTATGGAGGTTCCTTAAAAAACTACAAATAGAACTACCATATGACCCAGCAATCCCACTACTGGGCATATACCCTGAGAAAACCATAATTCAAAAAGAGTCATGTACCACAATGTTCATTGCAGCTCTATGTACAATAGCCAGGACGTGGAAGCAACCTAAGTGTCCATCGACAGATGAATGGATAAAGAAGATGTGGCACATACATACAATGGAATATTACTCAGCCATAAAAAGAAACAAAATTGAATTATTTGTAGTGAGCTGGATGCACCTAGAGTCTGTCATACAGAGTGGAGTAAGTCAGAAAGAGAAAAACATGTACCATATGCTAACACATATATATGGAATCTAAAAAAAAAAAAAAAGTTTCTGAGGAACCTAGGGGCAGGACAGGAATAAAGACAAAGATGTAGAGAATGGACTTGAGGACACGGGGACGGGGAAGGATAAACTGGGATGAAGTGAGAGAGTGGCATGGACATATATACACTACCAAATGTAAAATAGATAGCTAGTGGGAAGCAATTTCATATCACAGGGAGATCAGCTCGGTGCTTTGTGACCACCTAGAGGGGTGGGATAGGGAGGGTGGGAGGGAGACGTAAGATAGAGGAGATATGGGGAGATATATATATATGTATAGCTGATTTACTTTGTTATAAAGCACAAACTAATGCACCATTGTAAAGCAATTATACTCCAATAAAGATATTAAAAAAAAAAAAGAAAAAGCTAGAAAGAACAAGTGTTATCACAAAAAGAATGAGTGTTTTACCATGACAGAAATAGTTACACAAATAACAGCAACACAGTTTTTATTTAAGGATTTCTTAGGTAATGCACAAAAGGCACACAACCTAAAGGAAAAGATAAATAATTCTGGGAAAAAAATGCTGATAATTGTTGAAGATTATGTACATTGAAGATGCATTATACTAGTCTCTCTTCTTTTGGGTATGTTTAAAAGTTTCCATAATTTAAAAAAAACGGTATAAAAAGCTTCTGAATGCAGAAGACACTCTATATAAGGTAGAAAGACAAGCTATAGATTGGAAGAAAAGAAATATCTCTTCAGTAACATGGACAACTGACATAGCATTAGTGATCCGAGTATCTAAAGTATTTTTACTAATCAATAAGAAACTAAGTAATTTTCTTATCTTTGTTTTTTTTTTAAAAAGAGACAAAAGACAAATTGAAAAACTCAGAAGAAAACACTTGGACAGTCAAGAATCTTATGAAAAGATACTTAATCTGACTGAGTAATCAGTGAAATGCATTAAAAAAGCAACAATGATGTATCAATGAATATCCATCTGTATTCATTTCCTATGGCTGATGCAACAAAACTGGGACAAATTGGGTGGCTTGAAACAGAAATTTATTCTATCACAGTTCTGGAGGCCAGAAGAGTAACAGAAATTAAGGTGAGCAAAAGGCCACACACCCCACAGAGGCTCAAGGGGGAGATAATGGTGACAGCATTACTTGGCTGTGGCTGCATGACTTCAATCTCCAATCAAGGCCGACACCTTAAATTTCTCTCTACTCCATGTTCACATGGCCTTCTCCTCTGTGTACACGTCCAAGCCCCTTCTGCCCCCTTCCTGTAAGAATACATGTGATTGCATTTAGTACCCACTGAAATAAGCTAAGACAATCCCTTTATCTGAAGATCTCTATCTTAATTACAACTGTAAAGTCCCCCTTTTTCACCAAATAGGGTAATATTTACAGTTTCCAAGGATTATAACTTGGTATCTCTGGGGGACATTGTTCACCCTACTACACCATCTTCGGGGTACATATCCTAAGGTGACTCCCAATGAGTTACACTCCTGTACTCACCTCGGGGGGGAGGCAGAACCTGTGAGTTGCCTCTGATCAAGAGAATATGGCAAAGGTTATATGATGTCACTCCCATGCTTGAGTCTTATATAATGGAACGTAATCTCAGCAGACTGGAGTGAGGATACTGCTGCTGGTCTTGATGAAATAAGCTGCCATGTTCGGAGAGGACCCATGAGACCGCCACATGGCAGGGGACTAATGTGTCCCTGAGGCCTCTAGGTCACAGCCAGTTAGAAGCTGGGGTCCTTATGCAGCTGCAAGGAAATGAGTCTACCGACAACTCTCATGAGCTTGAAAGCAGATTCTGTTCCAAACTTGAGCCTCCTTATGAAAATGCAGCCCAGCTGTTACCTTGATTTCAGCTTTGTAAGGCCAGAGACAGAGGACCCAGCTGAGTTGTGCCTGGACACCTGAGCCATGGACAGCATGAGATAGCAAACTTTTGTTGTTTTAAGGCACTACATTTGTGGTGATCTGTTACACAACAATTGAAAACTAATACAGAGTTTGGTATCTGGAAGTGGGTTACTGCTCTAACAAATATCTAAAATGTGGGAATGTCTTTGGAACTGGACAGTGAGAGGAGACAGGAAGAATTTGGGTAGCATGACAGAGAAAGCCTAAAGTGCCTTCAACAGATGTTTAGTTGACATCTGGATTTTAAGGACACCACTGGTGGACTTCCCTGGCAGTCCAGTGGTTAAGAATCCACGCTTTCACTGCAGGGGGCATGGATTTGATCCCTGGTCGGGGAATTAAGATCCTGCATGCCGTGCAGTGTGCCCCCGCCCCCCCCCCGCCCCCAAAAAAGGACACCGCTGGTGAGAGCTCAGAAGTGCTAGCCAGGCAGTAATAAGGAAGGGGTGAGGTCAAACCAGAGTATGTCATATCTTACAGAAGGAAAATAATAGGCAATGAGAGAAGGTGTAACACGCACTAGACAAACTTAGGTTGAGACCCAGAGCGTGAATTTTAGAACTCTCTTGTGTCCTGTTTACCGATGACTCGGAAAAAGATGAATTATGGCCTCCTGGGTCTTCATGTGGAAACAAAGGATAGGTCTCGGTATTTAGAACAAAGAATGCAGAAACAAATGACTTATCAGGAAGGAGAAGTAACCACAGCAAAGATAATATATCAGTCATAATGACTCCCAGGTTCCGTTCCAAAGGTACAGATCAGTCTAAAGCACATTCTTTTTTTTTTGGCCTCAACCAGGGATCGAACCCACACCCCCCTACAGTGGAAGGTACCTGGATTTTGTCAACCTAGAGTGACCTTTGCCTCATTTTAAAGCTAAAATCTCCACCCCAAGGGTGGGGGATTGCCACTATTTCTGAACCTGCAACTGTGTTTGAGCATGTTGTCGCACTGTGCAAGCCCATCTGGAACTCCATCTCTACATGGAAAATCACACTTGCCTCTTCAGGAATATGCATGCACCCATAGCTTAAACTTCCCTGATCCTGCTGTGCTGGGAGACAAGGCTTTGAGAGCTATCTCCCTGTCTCCTTACTTGTCACAAGGAATAAATGCTTCTGCTTTAATCAAAAGTACTTGGTGTGTTCATTTGGCTAAGCACCCCAAGTGATGGATGCATTGTGCCCAGTAACAGAAGAAAATAAGAAACACGTTATTGGAAACTGGAGGAAGGGAGATCCTTGCTTTGTTGGCAGAAAGCTTAGTGAAACTGTATCCTGCATTATGTGGGAAGCAGCATGTGTAAGCAACAAGCTTGTATATACAGTGCAAGAAATTTCCAAGCAATATTTTGAAAGTACCACCTGATTTCTCCTTGCCACTTACGGTAAAAGCTGAGAATGAGACAGAGACAGAGAGAGACAGAGGAAAGGAGAGGGAAGAGAGAGGGAGGGAGAGAGGGAGAGGGAGGGAAGGGGAGAGAGAGAGAGAAACTGAGGTTAAAACTTAAGTAAACAGGAAATAGGACTTGATTTAAAAGTTGACTCTACAGATGGCAAAAGACACTGAAATTAAGAGACTCACTGTCAGGAAAGCAAGCTCCATAGAAAAGGTTGAGACTGTGATGATATAACCTTTTGCTAAAACCGCAGAAAGATCAAAACCTCAGACTATTCAGTTAGACAAAGGTCCCTATCAGGTGATTAAGGGTGTGTCTCACAGATCCTTTCAATTAAACCAGAGAGCCTCTAGGAACTTAAAGGCACTGCCCATCAGCCATTTTAGCATGAGCCTGAAATACAGAAAGGATTATCTTGGAAAGATCTGAGGGGATGTGTCTTTTTTCTCTACTGGAGTGAATCCCAGTGAAATTCACAGAAGACTAGTAAGTTTTTGAGAAATTTATTTCAGCAGAAACACTGCCAACTTGGAATGCAAGAGACAACAAGGGTACAAAATGAAAGGAGGCCATTAGATTTCCAAAATTCTATTGGCAGGAAGCAGGCTGATAAAGCCACTCAGCTGCAAATGTGCTGCCTTCCATCAAAAATGAAGGATGACTCAGAGGGCAGAACCAAGAACCAAGAGGGTGAAGTTGAAAAGCGTGGACAAGTATTCCCAGGCTTTGAAACCTAGTCAACAGATTTGCAACATTTGCTGGGCTGGATATCAGAAATGTCACTAGCCAGTGACTTTATTTTTTTATCTTGAATTTCTTCCTGTTTGAACCAGAACATCTATTGTTATCCTATGTTTGTTCCAGCGATATATGTTAGGTGTGTTGCAGCAAATAACTTCTCTCTCTAGTTTCATCCTCTAAGGAGGCCTTTCTCAACCACAGAGTAACAGCCAGTTTTGAGATGTTGCCAGCTATCTGTTGTAACAAAGTAGACACTTCTGCCTTATTCTGAAACTAAATTAGATTCAAGGTATTCTATATAATACGTTTACTCTCAATCGTTTTTATTACAGTATGTTTCTTTAGTCAGATATAAGGGTAAAGCTTCAGTTAAGGAATGTATGGATCCTATCACTTAAGACCTTTTGCATCAATTCTGCAGTAGTCTGCTGGAAATTGCTGTGGCAATTATAACTTTCTGCCATAGGGTTATTTCCATTCAGAAAAGCTTGTCAATTTTAAATTTACCCCTTTTTAAATATCCAAGACAAAACAAATGAGAAACAATGTAAGGAGAGGATTCTGGGAAGATAGTGGAGTAGGAAGCACCAGACATCTGTCCCCCTACCCAGGTAACAATTACACCAGCAGAATTTGTCTGATTAAATATTTTGGAGCTCAGTAACATCCAGGGAAGGCTCAGACAGTAAGCCATGATTAAGTTTGGTCAATTTTAGCTCTTAGCACAGTAGCCACTCATCCCCCACCCCAGCCATGTGGCAGGGAAGCTATTCTCAGGTTCCTTGAGCAGCGTGCACACAGCTTGTGGGAGCCAGCATAAGCAAAAAGGACCCTGTCTTTCAAATATTGGGGAGCTGTGCTCTGAACGCTGACTGCTGCTTCTGAGGTGCAAAAAGGTGGGCAGGCATTGCTGCTGCACCTCCCTCCCTTGTTGAAAGCCCCTCCCTCTTAGCTGAAGTGACTTCTTGGGGATTTAAAGGGCTGACACCCCTTTTTATGCCACTTTGACTTTTTTCCATTTTCCTCTTTTGGGAGTCAGACATTCAAGACTAGGACATTCAAAAACAACTGCATATATGGGGAAAATTAGAAAGTGACTGTGCATGTCCAGGGAAAGGCTCAAAAAAGACCTGAGAAGACCTTAAGTTCATACTTAAGGCTGATGTTGGTACAAAAAAAGTCTACAACAATCAAAATCAAAAACCAAAACCAAAACCAATCAACAGCATACCCCAGGCAAGGAGGAAAATCTGATTTCCAGAGTTACTACATTATTAGATTTACATGTCTTTTGTTCAACAAAAAAATCACAAGGCATACAGAGACAGGAAAATATGGCTCATTCAGGGAAAAAAATAAATCAACAGAAACTGTCCTAGAAAAAGATTTGATGGAAGATATACTAGATAAAGACTTTAAAACAAATGTCTTAAAGATGCTCAAAAAACTAAAGGAAGATGTCGAAAAGTCAAGAAAATAATGTGTGAACAAAATGGAAGTATCAATAAAGAGAAAGAAAACCCAAAAAGGAAGCCAAAAGAAATTCTGGAGATGAAAAGTACAGTAACTGCAATGAGAAATTCACTGGAAGGATTCAAAGACAGATTTCAGCAGGCAGAAGAAAGAATCAGTGAACATGAAGATAGGACAGTGGAAATTATTGAGTCTGAGGAAAAGGAAGAAAAAAAGATCTAAGAAAAGCAAACAGAACCTGTGGGACACCAGCAAGTACCAACCTACACATCATAAGAGTCCCAGAA
Organism: Monodon monoceros; assembly: GCF_005190385.1. Lineage (NCBI taxonomy): Eukaryota > Metazoa > Chordata > Mammalia > Artiodactyla > Monodontidae > Monodon > Monodon monoceros. The sequence continues at coordinate 8,119,319 of NW_021703777.1, forward strand.
GGAGAAGAGAAAGAGAAAAGGGCAGAGAAAATATCTGAAAAAATAATTAATGAAAACTTCAAGATGAAAGATATGAGTATGAATATCCAAGAAGCTCAAAGGACTCAAAGACCTACACTAAGACACATTATAATCAAACTTTGAAAAGAGAGAAGTGAATCATCACATACAAGGGATCCTCAATTAGATTATCAACAGATTTCTCATCAGAACTTTGGAGGCCAGAGACTGATATACTCAAAATGCTAAAAGAGAGAAACTATCAACCAATAATTATATCTGTGGCAAAAATGTCCTTCAAAAGTGAGGGAGAAATTAAGATATTCTCAGATAAACAAAAGCTGAGGGAGTCAGTGACCAACACCCCTGCCCTGCAAGAAATGCTCAAGGGAATCCTGCAGAGTGAAATGAAAGGACAATAGGCAGTAAACTGAAGCTGAATGGAGAAATAAATATTTCAATAAAGGTAAATACATGGGGAATTATAAAAACTTGTGTCACTGTAACAGTGGTAACTACACTTTCTGTTTTCTACCTAATTTAAGAGACTAATACACTTAAAATACAAAAAAATATATTAGTTTAAAAGCCAGTAGTACTATAACTTTGACTTGTAGCTCCAAATCTAAGAGACTAGTGATTCAAAAGAATTATTAGTAACCCCAATATCAAAACCAGACAAGGACACTACAAGAAAACAAATTACAGGCCAATATCCTTAATTAACATAAATGCAAAAATCTTCAACAAAATATTAGCAAGCCAAATTCAACAATACATTAAAAGGATCATACACTATGGGATTTAGATGCGAAGATGGTACAACACCTGCAAATCAATGTGATAATGTGTCATTAACAGAAAGACAAAAATCATATGATCATTTCAACAGATGCAGAAAAAGCATTTGACAAAATTCAATATTCATTTACAATAAAAGCTCACATCAAAGTGGGTATAGAGGGAACATACCACAATATAGGCCATATATCAGGGGTCCCCAAACCCCAGTTCCTGTTGGGAACCGGGCCGCACAGCAGGAGGTGAGCAGTGGGCGAGTAAGCAAAGTTTCATCTGCCGCTCCCCATCACCCCCCATCATTCTCGTTACCTCCTGAACCACCAGCCCGCCGTCCATGGAAAAACTCTCTTCCACGAAACTGGTCCCTGGTGCCAAAAACGTTGGCGACCACTGCCATATATGACAAGCCTGCAGTTAACATCATACTCAATGGGGAAAAGCTGAAAGATTTTCCTATAATAACAGGAACAAGAAAGGATGCCCACTCTCAACCCTTTTATTCAACATAGTATTGGAAGTCATAGCCAGAGTCATTAGGCAAGAAAAGCAAAGACATTCAAACTGGAAGAGATGAAGTAAAACTGTCACTCTTTGCAGATGACATGATGTCATATATAGAAAACCCGGAAGACTCCACCAAAACCGGAGCTGTAAAGGAGCAAAGTTTTTGTATGTTACTGGAGTAAAGCTGGTATTTATTCAAATTAGAGTATTAAAACTTTAGGACAGTAAATGTAATCCCCATGGTAACCACAAAGAAAATAGCCATCGAATGGACAAAAAAGGAAATGAGAAAGGAATTTAAACATTTCAGTACAAAAAAAATCAACTTAACACAAGAGAGAATACTAATGCAGGAACTGAGCTACAAAGAAGTTATAAGGCTTCCAATTATATAAGATACGTAAGTCCTTGGGATGTAATGTACAACAGGAGAAATATTAACACTGCTGTATGTTTTATAAGAATATATTTAAACAGAATAAATCCTAAGAGTACTTATCACAAGGAAAAAATTATTTTTCTTTTATTTTGTGCCTATATGAGATGATGGATGTTCACTAAACTTACTGTGGTAATCACGATGTATATAAGTCAAACCATTATGCTGTACACCTTAAACTTATACAGTGCTATATGTCAATTACATCTCAATAACACTAGAAGAAGAAAAAAGCTATAAGGCATATAGAAAACAAATAATACAATGACAGAAATCCCTACTTATCAGTAATTACTTTAAATGTAAATGGACTGAACTCTCCAATCAAAAGACAGAGAATGGATAAAAATACATGATCCAACCATATGCTATCTACAAGAGACTTGAGATTCAAAGACACAAACAGGTTAGAAGTAAAAGGATGGAAAAAGATATTCCATTCTTATAGTAAGCAAAAGAGAGCAGAGGTGGGTATTCTAGTATCAGACATAACAGACTTTAAATCAAAAAAGGTTTCAAGAGACAAAGATGGTCATCATATATTAATCAAAATTTCAATACAGCAAGAAGATATTATAATTACAAATATTTATGTATCTAATGACAGACCATCAAAGTATGTGAAAGACAAATGGACAGAACTGAAGGGAAAAACAGACCATTCAATAGGAGTTGGAGAGAGTTCAATGCCCTACACAGAACAACAGAAAGAACAACCAGAGAGAAGACAAATGAGGAAATACAGGACTTAAAAAACAACAAACCAAACAGATCCATCAACATATACAGAATATTCTACCCAACAACAACAGAAAGCCCACTCTTCTCAAGTGTACCTGTGACATTTCCCTGAATAGACCATGTGTTAGGCCACAAATTAAGTCACAACACATTTTAAAAGACAGATATCATACAATGTATCTTTTCTGACCATAATGGGACAAAGTTAGAAATCAATAACATTAAGAAAATTGGAAAATTCACAAAATTGTGGGATTAAATAACACATGTTTAAGCAGTCAGTGGATCAAAGAAAAATTGTCAAGGCAAATTAGAAAATATTGATACTTAGAGATGAATGAAAATAAACCACAACAAACCAAAACTTATGGGATGTAGCAAAGTGGAGCTAAGGAATAAGCTTATAGTTATAAACACATTAAAAAACAAAAAAGATCTCAAATCCAAAACCTAACTTTACATCTTAAGGAAATAGAAAAAGAATTTTTAAAAAATCCAAAGCTAGCAGAAGGAAGGAAATAATAAAGGTTGGAGCAGAGATAAATGAACTAGAGAACAGAAAAACAAAAAAGTAAATGAAACCAAAAGATGGTTCTTTGAAATGATCGACAAATACACACACACTCACACATACACACACACACATATATATACATATATACACACACACACACACACACAATGGAATATTATGCAGCCATTAAAAAAAATGAAATACTGCCATATGCAGCAACCTGGATGAACCTAGAGAATATTATGCATAGTAAAACAAGTCAGAAGAGACAACTACTGTATATCACTTACATGTGGAATCTAAAAAAATAATACAAATGAGTGTATATGCAAAATAGAAACAGACTTACAAATATAGAAAATAAACTTGTGGTTACCAAAGGGGAGAGAGAAGGTGCAGGAACAAATTAGGGGTATGGGATTAATAGATACAAACAACAGTATACAAAATAGATAAGCAACAAGGATATACTGTACAGCTCAGGGAATTATACCCATTATCTTGTAATAAGCTATAATGGAATATGATCGGCAAAAATAATGAATCACTGTGCTAGACACCTGAAACTAACACAATATGGTAAATCAACTATACTTCAGTAAAAAAATATATATATGTGAGGAAATGCTAAAGATCACACAAAAAACTGTATAACAAATGAATTCAGCAAAGTAGCAGGATACAAAGTCAACACACAAAACTCAATTGTATCTTTATACACAATGAACAATGTGAAAAGGAAATTACAAAAACAATTCCATTTACAATAGCATCAAACAGAATAAAATACTTAGGAATAAATTTACCAAGGAGGTGAAAGACTTATACAATGAAAACTACAAAACATTGGTGAAAGAAATTAAAGAAGACATAAATAAATGAAAACATACCAAATGTTCATGGATTAGAAGGCTTAATATTGTTAAAATGTGACTACTACCCAAAATAACCTACAGATTTGATGCAATACTTATCAAAATTTCAATGGCATTTTTCACAGAAATAGAAAAATCCATCCTAAAATTCATACGGAATCTTAAGAGACACCTAACAGCCTAAACAAACTCAAAAAAAGAGAAGAAAAATAGAAGACTCACACTTAACTTACTGAAGGCTACAGTAATCAAAACAGTGTGGTATTAGCATAAAGACAGACATACAGACCAATAGAACACAGAGCTAGAAATGAACCCTAGCATATATGCTCAAATGGTTTTTTGACAAGGATGCCAACACAATTCAATGGGAAATGGACAGTCTTTTCAACAAATGGTACTGGGAAAACTGGATATCCACATGCAAAAGAATGAAGTTGGCCCCTTACCTAGCACCATATATAAAAATTAACTCAAAATGGATCAAGGATCTAAAACAATAAAACTTTTGGAAGAAAACAAAGGACAAAAGCTTCATGACATTGGATTTGGCAATGATTTCTTGGATATGACGCCAGAGACACAGGCAACAAAAGAATAACAGACAAACTGGACTTAATGAAAATTTAAAAATTTTGTGCACCAAAATACACTATCAACAGGGTAAAAAGACACCCAGAGTGGGAGAAAATATTTGTAAATCATGTATCTGATAAGGAGTTAATAACCAGAATATATAGAGAACTCCTAAAACTCAACAACAACAAAAAACAACCAACCTGATTCAAAAAGAGCAAAGGATTGGAATAGACATTTCTCTGAAGACATACAAATGGCCAATAAGCACATAAATGATGCTCAACATCACTAATCATTAGGGTAATTGCAATCAACACTGCAATGAGACATCACCTCATACCCATTGGAATGCCTAATATCAAAAAAAAAAACCAGATAATAATAAGTGCTGGTCAGGATGTAGAGAAATTGGAATACTTGTGCACTGTTGTTGGGAATGTAAACTGGTATAGCCACTATGTGAAATAGTATGGTGGTTCCTCAAAAAATTAAAAATAGAATTACCGTATGATGCACCAATTCCACTTCTGGGTATATACCCCAAAGAATTAAAAGCAGGGTTTAGAAGAATATTTGTACACCAATGTTCATAGCAGCATTATTCACGATGGCTAAAACGTGGAAGCAACCCAAATGTCCATGGATGGATGAACAGATAAGCAACATGTCATACAGTGGACCCTTGAACAATCAAAGGGGTTAGAGACAGGGATCCCTGTGTAGTTCAAAATCTGCATGTAACTTTAGAGCCGGCCCTCCAAACCCATGGTTCTGCATTTGTGGATTCAATGAACCTCATATGGCGTAATACCATAGCATTTATTGGGAAAAAAAAAATCCAGGTACTGTATAAATGGATCTGCAGAGTTCAAACCCAGGTTGTTCAAGCTTCAACTATATATACATACAATGAAATATTATTCAGCCTTAGAATAGAAGGAAATTCTACTATATGCTACAACATAGTTGAACCTTGAGGATATTAAGTAAAATAAGCCAATCATAAAAAGACAAATACTGTATGATTCCACTTACATGAGGTACTTAATAAGATGTGCAAAATCATAAAGACAGAAAGTATAATGTTGGTTTCCAAGGGCTGCGGGGGAGGGTGGGAGTTAGTGTTTAATGGGTATAGAGTTTCAGTTTTACAAGATGAAAAGAGTTATGGGGATGGATGTTTGCACAACAATGAATGTTTTTAAGACCACTGAACTGTACACTTAACAATGGTTATGGCAGTAAAATTTATGTCATGTGTATTTTAGCACAATAAAAATACAGTAAAAAAAAAAAAAAAAGCAAAGTAAGGAATGCTTCTTCCTCTGTACTGCATATAAGGCAATTGAGGACATTGACATCTGGTTATCATGGCCCTTCAGTGATGACTGCTTAATGAAAGGCAGATAAAGTGATGAGGCAAGATACACTTGCAATAATCATATTCACATTAACAACATATTAAAGCTATACATTATATCCATTGCAGCACTTAACAATAGCAACATTAATGTTTACTCTTTAGTAGAACTAGTCTGTTCACCTTATTATACGTTGAAGTCAGGATTTAGATTAAAAGCCAACTTTCTAAAAATTACTTTTAAAAATTAGCCATATTTTAACTTCTCCTGTTAAATAATATTTGAAGATTATGTCTAACGGCTGCTTTTACTTACCTACATGTTCTTAAGATGCCTTCATAAACATCTTGTCTAAAGTCTGCTGTGCCATTTTCTAAATTTTCAGTGTTATGAAAATTTGGGTGTGACCTTGAATGTGTCTCACACTCACTCAAGGGTCATGTGTCATGCATGTCAGCTGGGACAATGGTTGAAGATCATTCTGGTCTAGTTCTAGTCTAAGCATTCTCAGTGAGGGATATATTACCCCCAGTGGGGCATATTGGTTCTTGCAGGATGGGTGAAAAAAACCTGCTCTTTTTATATATAAAGCACAGATATTTACAGTACACACACAGAAATATAGTATATCTACGGTGTTTAAGTTTAATTGGGGAGGGTATGCGATTAGGAAAAAAATTCTAAAAAGGATCCTTATGGGGATGATAATGAAAGAAAGGTTGAGAAACGCTGCTCTGGCCCTGCCATTCTTACTGGGAATGTTGAATGCTGGCTCCTACTATAGGATCCACCTGCAGGTGAATGAACAATGCAAAGAAGCTGGGGCTCTTGGAGCAAGGGGCTCGATGGAAAGATCAAGGAAGTGTTTGGGATTCTGAATTAGAAAAATGAAGGTTCAAGTCCTGGATCCACTATTTATATAGTGTAGCTTTCAGAAAGTTGCTTAACTGAACCCTGGTTACTTCATTTATACAACAGATATTGCTAATAGTAGATGCTGTAGAGATCTTATGAGAATGCAAAAAGTTATGTGAAAAATGCTTTGCAAAACTATGGGGCCAGAAAATGATCAGGGCTTACGAGGGGCTTGGATAAAGGGAATAGCTGACTAAAAGGGACATAAGGGAACTGTTGGGAATGAAGGAAATGGTCTACAATCTAAGTTGCGGGGGTGGTAATACGACGGTATGACTTTGTTGAAACTCAGAACACTATACTACAATGGATGTGTTGCACACTATGTAAATTGTACCTCAATATCCCAACTTTTAAAAAAAAAGTGCCTTGCAAACTATAAATAATCATGCCAGTGCTTTCTATTATGAAGAGTAAGATTCTAGCTTTCGAAGTAACACTATTGGCCTACACTGAACTTGCAATTGCCTAAAATTCTCTAGCCTTTTCTTAGGAATTGCTATTAACCTAGGTCTTTCTACTTCTGATCTCTCTTGAGAATCAACATTCAAGACTAAACATTTATTTACTGTAAACATCAACCTGCTAAGTCTCCATCCATTTTTTCCATCTATGATAAGATAAAAAGAAACAACTAACATTTTCGTAGTGGTGTTCAGATCTTTTATTTCTAACCTTGCTATATGACATATTAGTTATCCTTCTCAGCTTTGTTTCATTCACTACTTTCATATGCATAAAGTCTTCTATATCTTAATCTAAATCATTAACAAAAGGCTTAAGTAGGTAGAGAATGATGAGATACTTCAACTGCAAACTCTTTTTGGACTGTCATCATTTGATTCATCAATACCCTTAGAATACGCTTGTTCACCGAGGCCTGAATATACCTAATTTCATTATCTTTACATCACATTGCCCAATCTTGTCCACATACATTATGTGCAAATAGTACGTCCTCAACTAATTATTTCGCAATAAAAAATTCTGACGTGATGAAACATTCCCCCTTATTTAGTTCTTAGAAAAAAAAATTTTATTGAAAGCAATCACTGGATGCCAGGTTTAATAACCATTTTAAAAGGTGTAAAAACTTCCAAATGTATTCTGTTCTATTAATGAATCTATTGTGATTGACCTATATTTACTTATACGTTATAAATAAAATATTAGTACAAATGAAGACTTGGAAGATTGTTTTAAAAGATAACATTCAATAATAAAGCTCCTGGTGCTCTTTCAAGATGGTGGAGGAGTAAGACGTGGAGATCACCTTCCTCCCCACAAATACATCAGAAATACATCTACATGTGGAACAAATCCTACAGAACACCTACTGAATGCTTGCAGAAGACCTCAGACTTCCCAAAAGCCTCAGGAGCAGCAGATTAAATCTCCACAATCATCTTGATGTACCTGCATCTCTGGAATACCTGAATAGACAACAAATCATCCCAAAATTGAGGTGGTGGACTTTGGGAGCAACTGTAGACTTGGGGTTTCCTTTCTGCATCTAACTTGCTTCTGGTTTAATGTTTATCTTAGTTTAGTATTTAGAGTTTATTATCATTGGTAGATTTGTTTATTGATTTGGTTGCTCTCTTCCTTTTCCTTTTTTTAAATTAATATATATAGATATATATTTTTCCTTTTTCTCTTTTTGTGAGTGTGTATGTGTATGCTTCTTTGTGTGATCTTGTCTGTATAGCGTTGCTTTTACCATTTGTCTTAGGGCTCTGTCTCTCCATTTTTTCTTTTTTCTTTTAGTATAGTTTGTAGCGCTTGTTATCACTGGTGGATTTGTTTTCTGGTTTGGCTGCTCTCTTCTTTCCCTCACTCTTTTTTTTAAATTACTTTTAAGTTAAAAAAAAATTTATTTTAATAACTTTATTTTATTTATTTCTTTTTTCTTTCTTTTTTTCTCTCTTTTCTTCTGAGCCATGTGTCTGACAGGGTCTTGGTGCTCCGGCCGGGTTTCAGGCCTGTGCCTCTGAGCGGGGAGAGCTGAGTACAGGACATTGGACAACCAGAGACCTCCTGGCTCCACACAATATCAAACGGTGAAAGCGCTCCCAGAGATCTCCATCTCAACATTAAGACCCAGCTCCACTCAACGACCAGCAAGCTACAGTGCTGGACACCCTATGCCAAACAACTAGCAGGACAGGAACACAACCCCAACCATTAGCAGAGAGGCTGCCTAAAATTATAAGGTCACACACACCCCAAAACACACCACCGGACGTGGTCCTGCCCACCAGAAAGACAAGATCCAGCCTCATCCACCAGAACACAGGCACCAGTCCCCTCCACCAGGAAGCCTACACAAGCCACTGAACCAACCTTAGTCACTAGGGGCAGACACCAAAAACAATGGGAAATATGAACCTGCAGCCTGCGAAAAGGAGACCCCAAACACAGTAAGTTAAGCAAAATGAGAACACAGAGAAAAACACAGCTGATGAAAGAGCAATGCAAAATCCCACCAGACCAAACAAATGAAGAGGATACAGGCAGTCTACCTGAAAAAGAATTCAGAGTAATGACAGTAAATATGTTCCAAAATATTGGAAATAGAATGGAGAATATACAAGAAACATTTAGCAAGGACCTAGAAGAACTAAAGAGCAAACAAACAATGATGAACTACACAATAAATGAAATTTAAAATTCTCTATAATGAATCAATAGCAGAATAACTGAGGCAGAAGAACGGATAAGTGACCTGGAAGATAAAATAGTGGAAATAATTACCACAGAGCAGAATAAAGAAAAAAGAACAAAAAGAACTGAGGACGGTCTCAGAGACCTCTGGGACAACATTAAATGCACCAACATTTGAATTATAGGGGTCCCAGAAGAAGAAGAGAAAAAGAAAGGGACTGAGAAAGTATCTGAAATTATAGGGGTGGTATAGGGAGGGTGGGAGGGAGGGAGACACAAGAGGGAAGACATATGGGAACATATGTATATGTATAACTGATTCACTTTGTTATAAAGCAGAAACTAACACACCATTGTAAAGCAATTATACTCCAATAAAGATGTTAAAAAAATAAATTATAGTTGAAAACTTCCCTAATATGGGAAAGGAAATAGTCAATCAAGTCCAGGAAGCGCAGAGTCCCATACAGGATAAATCCAAGGAGAAACATGCCAAGACACATATTAATCAAACTATCAAAAATTCAATACAAAGAAAAAATATTAAAAGCAGCAAGGGAAAAGCAACAAATAACATACAAGGGAATCCCCAAAAAGTTAACAGCTGATCCTTCAGCAGAAACTCTGCAAGCCAGAAGGCAGTGGCAGGACATATTTAAAGTGATGAAATGAAAAAACCTACAACCAAGATTACTCTACCCAGCAAGGATCTCACTCAGATTCGACGGAGAAATTTAAACAGGCAAAAGTTAACAGAATTCAGCACCACCAAACCAGCTTTATAACAAATGCTAAAGGAACTTCTCTATGTAGGAAACACAAGAGAAGTAAAAGACCTACAATAAGAAATCCGAAACAATTAAGAAAATGGTAATAGGAACATACATATCGATAACTACCTTAAATGTAAATGGATTAAATAATCCAACCAAAAGACATAGACTGGCTGAATGGATACAAAAACAAGACCAGTAAACATGCTGTCTACAGAGACCCACTTCAAACCTAGGGACACACACAGACTGAAAGTGAGGGGATGGAAAAAGATAGTTCATGCAAATGGAAATCAAAAGAAAGCTGGAGTAGCAATTCTCATATCAGACAAAATGGACTTTAAAATAAAGACTATTACAAGAGACAAAAAAGGACACTACATAATGATCAAGGGATCAGTCCAAGAAGAAGATATAACAATGTAAATTTTTATGAACCCAACATAGGAGCACTTCAATACATAAGGTAAATGCTAACAGCCATAAAAGGGGAAATTGACAGTAACACAATCATAGTGGGGACTTTAACACCCTACTTTCACCAATGGACAGATCATCCAAAGTGAAAATTAAAAAAGGAAACACAAGCTTTAAGTGATACATTAAACAAGATGGACTTAATTGATATTTATAGGATATTCCATCCAAAAACAACAGAATACACATTCTTCTCAAGTGCTCATGGAACATTCTCTAGGATAGATCATATCTTGGATCACAAATCAAGCCTTGGTAAATTTAAGAAAATTGAGATAATATCAAGTATCTTTTCTGACCACAATGCTATGAGACTAGATATCAATTACAGGGAAAAATCTGTAAAAAATATAAACACATAGGGGCTAAACAATACACTCCTTAATAACCAAGAGATCACTGAAGAAATTAAAGAGGAAATCAAAAAATACCTAGAAACAAATGACAATGAAAACACAATGACCCAAAACCTATGGGATGCAGCAAGAGCAGTTCTAAGAGGGAAGTTTATAGCAATACAATCCTACCTCAAGCAACAAGAAACATCTCAAATAAAACCTAACCTTACACCTAAAGCAATCAGACAAAGAAGAACCAAAAAACCCCAAAGTTAGCAGAAGGAAAGAAATCATAAAGATCAGATCAGAAATAAATGAAAAAGAAATGAAGGAAACAATAGCAAAGATCAATAAAACTAAAAGCTGTTTCTTTGAGAAGATTAACAAAATTGATAAACCATTAGCCAGACTCATCAAGAAAAAAAGGGAGAAGACTCAAATCAATAGAAGTAGAAATGAAAGAGGAGAAGTAACAACTGACACTGCAGAAATACAAAGGATCATGAGAGATTACTACAAACAACTATATGCCAATAAAATGGACAACCTGAAAGAAATGGACAAATCCTTAGAAAAGCACAACCTTCCGAGATGGAACCAAGAAGAAATAAAAAATATAAACAGACCAATCACAAGCACTGAAATTGAGACTGTGATTAAAAATCTTCCAACAAACAAGAGCCTAGGACCAGATGGCTTCACAGGCGAATTCTATCAAACATTTAGAAAAGAGCTAATAACGATCCTTCTCAAACTCTTCCAAAATATAGGAGAGGGAGGAACACTGCCAAACTCATTCTATGAGGCCACCATCACCCTGATACCAACACCAGACAAAGATGTCACAAAGAAAGAAAACTATAGGCCAATCTCATTGATGAACAGATGCAAAATCCTCAACAAACTACTAGCAAACTGAATCCAACAGCACATTAAAAGGATCATACACCATGATCAACTGGGGTTTATCCCAGGACTGCAAGGATTCCTCAAAATATGCAAATCAATCAATGTGATCAACCATATTAACAAACTGAAGGATAAAATCCATATGAAAATCTCAATAGATGGAGGAAAAGCTTTTGACAAAATTCAACACCCATTTATGATAAAGACTCTCCAGAAGGTAGGCATAGAGGGAACCTACCTCAACATAATAAAGGCCATATATGACAAACCCACATCCACCTTCGTTCTCAATGGTGAAAAAAACTGAAAGCATTTCCACTAAGATGAGGAACAAGACAAGGTTGCCCACTCGCACCACTACTATTCAACATAGTTTAGGAAGTTTTAGCCACAGAAATCAGAGAAGAAAATGATATAAACAGAATCCAAGTCAGAAAAGAAGTAAAGCTGTTACTGTTTGCAGATGACATTATACTATACATAGAAAATCCTAAAGATACTACCAGAAAACTACTAGAGCTAATCAATGAATTTGGTAAAGTAGCAGGATACAACATTAATGCACAGAAATTTCTTGCATTCCTATACATTAATGATGAAAAATCTGAAAGAGAAATTAAGGAAACACTCCCATTTACCACTGCAACAAAAAGAATAAAACACCTAGGAATAAACTTACCTAAGGAGACAAAAGATCTGTATGTAGAAAACTATAAGACACTGATGAAAGAAATTAAAGATGATACCAACAGATGGAAAGATATACCATGTTCTTGGACTGGAAGAATCAACATTGTGAAAATGACTATATGACCCAAAGCAATCTACAGATTCAATGCAATCCCTATCAAACTACCAATGGTATTTTCCTCAGAACTGGAAAAAAATTTTCACAATTTGCATGGAAACACAAAAGAGCCCGAATAGCCAAAGCAACCTTGAGAAAGAAAAAAGGAACTGGAGGAATCAGGCTCCCAGATTTCAGACTATACTACAAAGCTACAGTAATCAAGACAGTATGGTGTTGGCACAAAAACAGAAATATAGATCAATGGAATAGGAGAGAAAGCCCAGAGATAAACCCACGCACATATGGTCACCTTATTTTTGATAAGCGAGGCAAAAATATACAATGGAGAAAAGACAGCCTCTTCAATAAGTGGTGCTGGGAAAACTGGACAGCTACACGTAAAAGAATGAAATTAGAACACTCCCTAACACCATACACAAGAATAAACTCAAAATGGGTTAAAGACCTAAATGTAAGGCCAGACACTATCAAACTCTTAGAGGAAAACATAGGCAGAAGACTCTATGACATAAATCACAGCAAGATCCTTTTTGACCCACCTCCTAGAGTAATGGAAATAAAAATAAAAATAAACAAATGAGACCTAATGAAACTTAAAAGATTTGCACAGCAAAGGAAAACATAAACAATATGAAAAGACAACCCTCAGAATGGGAGAAAATATTTGCAAATTAAGAAACTGACAAAGGATTAATCTCCAAAATGTACAAGCAGATCATGCAGCTCAGTATCAAAAAAACAAACAACCCAATCCAAAAATGGGCAGAAGACTAAATAGACATTTCTTCAAAGAAGGTTTACAGATGGCCAACAAACACATGAAAGGATGCTCAACATCACTAATCATTAGAGAAATGCAAATCAAAACTACAGTGAGGTATCGCGTCACACCAGTCAGAATGGTCGTCATCAAAATAATAATAATAATAATAAAGCTACTAATGCTTCTTGGAATTGAGGTGAGGCAATGGAAACAAAATTTTCCAGAATCGTTTTTGTACCTGCAGCCCTTCCACCCACCTCCCTGGCAATGCTTCCCTTCTTAAGAACTAAGATGTTGGTGTTTCCAGGTATTCAATTTATATTATGTATCTCAGCTTCCATTTTTTCCTTCTCATACTGCAGATTTTATAAACAATACCATTTACTATTAATTCAATTGATGAGTTAATCTTTTCTACTTAAAAGCACTAATAGAACATAAAACTTCCTAAATGAAAATTCTAGTCTACTATATCAACAATTACCCAACCATGTCTATATAATAATCAATGTCTTAAATAAATTAGAAAAATTTACATCAATTATTTAGAGGTTTTAAAATATCCAGATGATCGATTGGTAACTGAGTTCCCAATCACTTAGCGGGATAACTAATTTTTAAAAAATTTATAATGGATTACTCGATATGTTTCAATCTATTTTAGATACATGGTTTCAACCAAAACAGTGAAAAAGTAACAACTGACTGTTATTAAGGATAGTTATTATTAAACCTACAATGATAAATATCAGATAGAAATTGATATCCTTAAAATGAAGATCGGGATATTGTTATTGTCATTTCCAAGAGTTTTCAAAACATTTGCCGTGTTATAGTAAAACAAAATACGTCCTTAAGTATCTTACAGAAAATCTGTCAGTAGTCTACAGGCGAGGAGAAAACTGAGGTATAGGCAAAGGTAGATGGGGTTTTTCCAAACCACTACCAGAATTAACAGAGATTAAGTGTTGGTGTCTCAAAGATATTGTTTGTCTGAAAGGCTCACAATCAGAAAGGATCTAACAGATTCTGGGTGAAGAGGAGTGCCCCAATGCAAAATCTCACTGAAATCTTCCATGACTCCCATCTTTATACAAGGATGAGGCTGATGTTAAAACAGCATATCAATAGCAATGGGCTAATAACTCTTTTCACGTTGTTAAATTGTTAGACCCAGAAGCAGCTAGGGTTATCTACGGCATTTCAGATAACCTGCTTTAGACAGAAGAGCTAAAACGTGACAAGACATACAGAGGGAAGCGGGGCTCACGCACAGAGGTGGAAGCCCTCTGCCCATTCCTCTGCTGTGCTGGAAAGTGGCAGGGACCATGGGCTGAGAGCCAGAGCAACGGCGCCCCTGAGCTGCTGCTGCCATTTATTACACTTGTCACTTGGGCACTGAACCTCTCTGGAAACTTTCTCATTTTCAGAATCTGAGTTTTGTCCTGAATGGTATCTTGGATCTCTTCCATTTCTGTAATTGTACTTTTCCGAAGAAGTACACTGATGAGGTGAGGTGAGTGTAGACTCCCGTTGGCTTTAGAACACCAGCGACTGGACAGAAGAGCAGGTATGCATGTGAGTTCTACCAACATTAACAAAACATGGGGGATTTTGTAGAAACTCAACTTTACCACCAGTTCTCATTTTAAAGCAGGAGGGGAAAAAATCTCATTTTTCATTTAAAGGGTTAATTTCACGGCCTTACCTACAGAAACTTCTCATGGAGCAGGAACTATCACTCCTGGTCCTGGGCTTGGTTATAAACTTTATACCCACCGAAAGTGATTAGGATCAGAATGGTAGCAACTTGAATGGCTCATGTCACTTTTAGTCATTTTTCATCATTTCCTCCCCTGCTCCTTCGGGTCCTGTGACATAACAACACATCTTCAACCTCAGAGCTTCTACTCATGATGTATGTTTTTCCTGGAATGTCTTTCCTCTCTTTCTTCACTTAGTAAAGTCTATTTATCTTCTAGGGTTCAACTAAGCTGTGGCCTCCACCTCCATCAAAATTAACTGCCTCTTCCTTATTCTCACGAAATTCATTTCATCTTCTATCATAGCATTTATAAGTGTCTGTTTTGTATCATAATTTGCTATGAAGGTATTTCTCTCCATTACACTGTATCTTAAGGGCAGGCAGTCTGTCCAAATCATCTTGAATTTCCAACAGAGGCTACTACTACACACGGCTAAGAACTAAAAAATCTGCATACTCCAAGAAGCAGAACTGGTCTTTACAGTTCACTTTCAATTTAATTAAAAGTTACTTTCCACTTTTCAGTTATAAGGTGAATAAGTTCTGGGGATCTAATGGACAGCTTGGTGTTTATAGTTAAAAATACTGTATTATATACTTGAAAGTTGCTGAGAAAGTAGATCTTATCTGTTCTCCCCACAAAAAAATGGTAATTATGTGACGTGATGGAGGTGTTAACTAACGCTATGGTGGTAATGATTTTGAAAAATTTAAATATATCAACAAATCGTACACCTTAAATTTACAAATGTTATGTGCCAATTACATCTCAATATAGCTGGGAAAAAATTAAGTGTCGGGCTTCCCTGGTGGTGCAGTGGTTGAGAGTCCGCCTGCCGATGCAGGGGACGCGGGTTCGTGCCCCGGTCGCGGAAGATCCCACACGCCGCGGAGCGGCTGGGCCCGTGAGCCGTGGCCGCTGAGCCTGCGCGTCCGGAGCCTGTGCTCCGCAACGGGAGAGGCCGCAACGGTGAGAGGCCCGCGTACCACAAAAAAAAAAAAAAAAATTGTCAATGGCACCAAAAAAAATTAATTTCCTCTTTGTATATAAATGTACCACATATGCTGGTAGTGTATAGTATAAAATATAGTGTAAAGAATACACCCAAATGTTGTTACTGTCAGCATCAGAATAAATAGCATTTATGATGCAGCTCATCTCCAATGGGAAGAGATACTCCCCAAATCAGCGAGTTATAGGCAAAAGCAGCCATGTTCAATCTAGATAATGCCTGGGTTGGAACAACTGGAATGCTTCCAAATGGGCTAAAGAAACACTGGCAAGGCCTTCAGGGAAATAAATACCAAGAAACATATGGTCTTTACCAAGAGCTCATCCTGTAATGTTACTGAAAATAAAAGTAAAACTTGAATCCTTCATTACTCCAGTATCAATCCCTTTTCAGGACCCAGTAGGAGTACATAACACTGGTTATCAAAAGAGTAAGAAAACCTCTCAGAGTGTCAAAATCATCCTTATAATAGTTTGAAAGGAACTGTTTCAATATTATGCCCAGCTTCATGGTATCTGACAGCAGTCTAGCTATTAACTGACAAGAGTCTCACGAATCCTAGCTAAAACATGGTGAAAATGTAAAGAAGATGACCATCTTATTCTTGTTTTATTCTGTACTACGTGTAGATACACGTGCTTTATTCTAAGCCTTTAGCCCACTGGATACTTCAGAAGTTTCTTCAAGTAGCAAACGTGACTAACTCAAATCTTAACTCCTTGTTTCCTCTTCTTTTTTAAAAATTGTCGTAAAGGCACGTAACGTAAAATTTACCGCCTTAAGCATTTTTAAGTGTAGAGGTTCAGTATAAGTATACCCACATTGTTGTGAAACAGATCTCCAAAACTTTCATCTTGCAAAACTGAAACTCTATAGCCAGTAACAACTCCCCTCTTCCTGTCCCCCCAGCCCCTAGCAACCAACATTCTACTTTGTTTCTATGAATTTGACTATTTTAAATACGTCATGTAAGTGTAATCATACAAGTATTTATCTTGCTGTGGGCTTATTTCACATGGGCATAATGTCCTTTAAGGTATGTATTCACATGGGCGTAATGTCCTTTAAGTTCACTCATGTTGTCACAAACGACAGAACATCCTTCCTTTTTAAGGTTGAATATTCCCTTGTATGTATATGCCACATTTTGTTTATCCATTCATCCACTGAAGGATGCTTGGGTTGCTTCTACCTCTTGGCTATCGTGCCTTGCCTCTTTCTACATAGAAGTGTTAAACAGCAACCAAGGGTTTAAACAGCGGGACAAGAAAGAATGGAATAAGAATAACGCACAAATTCTGAAGTCAGCCTTAACCCAACCAAAGTGAGCCAAAATGTTTGGAAATGACATAAACACAAAAGTTAAAAAATAGAATGCTAGACTTGCTGGATTTATTTGATCTACCTACAACTAAGCCAAAGTGGGGCTTAAGAGAAGCCAAAACAAGACAACTTAGTTCGTACAACACATAAAACCTTATGAGCTACTATGTATTTCTGTAGACTTCAGCCAAAGCATTTTGTTGATTTTCAGAAAAGGTAAATACTTTATGAGTAGCAAAAATGAAAACTGATTCACGACCATGAACTAACTTAACTCCTCTTATCTGTTTCTTTTGGGCAGTCCAGAGGAACACAGGGGAACGCTAGTGTCCAAGAAGAGCTACCATACTTTTTCTAAGCACTAAACTGTCAGCTATCCATCCATCCGTAAATCCAACCATTTATCCATCCACCAAAGTATGGGAAGCTAGGCAAGGCACTGACACTTCTGAGATGGGGAGATGGGATTCCTGCCCTAAAGAAGTTTACAAGTGGAATCCCGGGAGGAGTCAGGAAGAAGCAAATGTCAACAGGCTAAAACAGCTACCCAAGAGGGGCCGCAAAGCAGAAGCATGTTCAAAATGCTACGACAGCTGTAAACATAGCAGTTGTTACTCGTTCTTCCCATCACCACCATTTTCTTCTTTTCTGGCTCTGATTTTCTTGATTCAGATCCCATCAGGATACTGGTCTGCCAGTCAAAATTAAAGAAACTCCAAAGTGCTTCTTTAATACCCCTCACAGATTTGTGACTTTCACAAAGAGTTTCTGAAGACTGGACGTTGCTCAGTCTTTTTCCTTTCAACGCTGGTGGCAGCAGAGCAGCAGGTAAAAGCCCTCTCTTAATTTCAAGGCAAGTTCAGAACACGCACATAATCTATCTGCATACAGGCAGTTCCCAAGTAGTACACAACTGTGCTCTAAAAATTCGCGTTGCAAATCAGTCACCTAGAATACAGAACATATTCTCTCATAAGGAAAGGAGAGAGGAAGCGTGGCCCGGAGGACAGGGCGCCGTGAGCCAGCGGCACCCTGCCCGGAGGCCTTGGGGGCTGCGCACCGGCCCCGCTCTGCTGTCGCTGCGGAAATTCAGACCAGCACGAACGCGTAACAACAGAAAGCGGTGCTGGAACCGTGCGCACCGGCAATTTTGCACAGGAAGCTTTGGGAGATGTCGTTTACTGTAGTCTGCCTGAAGCTGGGGCAGAATTGGACCAACAAGAGGAATCTGGTGCTTTGGAAAGTGTGAAAGCGTCTAGTGAACTCTATTCTCCTCTAACAGAAGTAACTGACATTTATGAAGCTCTAGCAGAAAATCCACGACTTGTCAACAAATCTTGTTATGCAGAGGGTTGGCTGATCAAGATGACACGGAGGAACCCTTCAGAGCGAGATGAACGAATGAGTGAAGAAGCATATGAGAAATATTTATTGAGGGGTGAAAATGGAACCCCTAAATAAACTACTTTGGAACAACTTAATCTAGCATAGTCGTCTTAAGTTAGGGGTGGATAGATTTTTAAAAAGCAACTTTTGGCAAAACAAACTACTTGCAACCATGTTTCCTGAAGAAAATACCCCTTAACTTCCTCATGACTTCAGATAAATGCTCTGCACCTTTTTCACAGCACCCTGTGATTTTTAGGTTAGTCTCCAGTTATAATATTCAGGATTCCTGAAATTATCTGTGGTAAAACTAGTTATAAAAATTATGTAATTCAAGGATAACATTGCCTTATATAATATTGTAATTTGCTTACAGCCACCCCTGGTTTGGGTCAAAATACTCAGCGATCCTCCCGCTGGAAACGAGTGGCACTGGAGAAGTTTGTTAGTTGTATAGTGTCCGATGAAGACCGTTCCTACCTTAATTTTGCAAATATTCTGTGTTTGCCGGTGTCCTTTTAGACAGTGAAGCAACAGCCTTGCAGGAAAATAAACAGTTTAATAATAAAATATTCAACCTATTGAAAAAAAAAAGTAAGCATGGTATTTAGGTTCTGACATCACCCTCCAAAATCAATTTAACACATAAGTAAGATCTACATTACTCACAACATAAATAAGAGTAGAAAAGCAACAGTAGCACTGTGTGTCAAAATATATTTTTGTGAATTTTTTCGGGAACCTGAAGAAAGCAACAGGAAGAATAATAAGTCGTAGAAGTGGTAGAAAAAG
Organism: Monodon monoceros; assembly: GCF_005190385.1. Classification (NCBI taxonomy): domain Eukaryota; kingdom Metazoa; phylum Chordata; class Mammalia; order Artiodactyla; family Monodontidae; genus Monodon; species Monodon monoceros. Next base: position 8,139,062 of record NW_021703777.1, read on the forward strand.
AACTTTTATTGAACACTTACTATGTGTTGGACACTATGCAAAGCACTTTGAATTCACAATCTGATTTAATCCTCACAACAATCCTAGGAGGAGGGTGTTGCTATAACGTCTGTTAGACATAAAGGAATATCAGTCAAAGTGGGGAAAAAAGAAAGACACAGGACGCCACATACTGTATGATTCTATTTCTACACAATATCAAAAAAAGGAAGATTTATAAAGACGGTAGATTAATGGCTGCCTAGAGGTTGGGTTAACTGTAAAGTAGACATGAGGGGTCTTAACGGCAGGTGTAAAAACACGTTCCAAAACTGATTTGGTGATGGTTACACCACTCAGAAAAGTTACCAAGCATCACTAAATTGTACACTTGAAATGGGGGAATTTTATGATATGCAAAAATATATCTCAAAGAAGCTATTATAAAAAAAAAAAAGAAAAAGATGGAGAAATATAGGCTTAAAGTTTAAGGAATTTACCCAAGGCCACTACATAAGTTTCCTACCGCTGTGACAAGTCACCACAAATTTAGTGGCTTAAAACAACACAGGTTTATTATCTTACAGTTCTGGAGGCCAGAAGTCCAAAATGGGTCTCACTGGGCTAAAATCAAGGGGTCAGCAAGGCTGCGTTCCCTCTGGGACAGAATCGGCTTCCTCACCCTTCTGGCTTCTAGAGGCCACTTGTATCCCTCAGCTGGGGGCCTCTCCTTGCACTACTCTGACCTCTCCTTCTGCCATGATAGCTCCTTCTCTGACCCTCCTGCCTCCCTCTTCTAAGGGCCTTTGTGATTGCACTGGGCCAACCCAGACAACCCAGCAAATCTTCCCATCGTTAGATCTTTTCCTTAACCGTATCTGCAAAGTCCCTTTCCCCATATAAAGTAACATATTCACTGGTTCCAGGACTAGCATATGGACAACTGTGACGGCAAATTCTTCTCTCCACTGCAGTCACTTCTCTAGGCAGGTTTAAAACCAAGTCCAAACCCAGGCATCTGAGTCCCTTGCTTGAGCACCATATTCCTACGCTCCACGGTACACAGTAGAAGCTGCCAGGCCCACAGCAAGAAGGCCCCAGGATAGCTCTGGAAATGTCTTCCCCAAATACCCTAGACACTGAGAAAGAAAGGATTCTGGGGTCTTAAAAACACACCTCACATTCCAGAGTTCTAGGGGCAGTCATCTCAAATTCAAAGTGGTTGGCAATTCATATGCATGGAAATACCTACACAAGACAAGAGCAATCTCCCCCTTCTCTGCAGGACAGAAGTGAAAATGCTGCAGGAAGTCCTTTAGGAAAATAAACTATCAGTTATTGTCTTTCTGCCTCTCTTGCTTTTTTTTTTTTTTTTTAAATAAACAACACAATTTTCAACATCCCAAGGCCTATTTGATTTTTGAGTGACAGAGGCAGTTTAAAAATTTGTATCCTAGTTCTGAGTGGAAGTGTACCTGAAGATATAAAAAAAACTGATGATTCAGTTCAACTATAAAACAACAGAGGGAGAAAAACAGAGGGATAAAAGCCAGCCTCTGCCCAAATGATCAGAAAACAATGCTTTGGTTCTGCTCCCTGAATATCACCTGCTTCAAAGGAAGACAGTATACACAAAAGAGCAAAACAGTAAACGATTCCTTTTCTACAACAACAAAGGTATTAAGACGACTAACTTGAGTACTCTCATGGAGAGAGAAGAATGAAGGAAGTAGCAGGTAGGAAGAAACATACAGAGGTATCCCCAATACATTTAATTTCATTTTCTTTAATAATAACTTCCTTACCATGATTATTAGAACATTTTAAAAGTAGAACACTCATCTTGATACATCTTGATATATTATCACATTCTTTACTCAGCTGCCTGGCCAGACCTATCGCTAATCCTCTACTGCTGATTTTCTGAATTTGTTTTTTCGACATGGCTTTCCCAATTCCCTTTTTAACCTACAACCCAAATGTAGGGTTTCTTTCTAAGTGTAGGCATTGTCTCTTGTAAAACTGCTTCCTGAAAAAATTTACAGGATTATTGTGGAACACGTATGTAACAATTTATATTGTAAACCAGAAGCGTGCAGGTTGTAACACAAGGAACAGTTACTAACTGAAAAACACAAATGCTAGTGAGAAGGAACTTTACGAAGAAACTTGAACAAAACTGTACTTCTTATGCAAATTGATGAACTGCCTCGTTAAGTAGCACAAAAAGTACATCTGTACTAATTATTAAAGCTTCTTTAAGGAGGTCCCCCTCTTACAGTTGTATTCCAAAGTTCACTTTAAGTCAGTTTTAGAATTCAGAATATGCTTTCTGATAAACACAGTGATCAATTGGTGATTTAACTCCAAATTAGCCTAGAGCGACTGATATAACCCAAAGAAGTTATGAGATAGAAAAACCAAAAAACAGAAAATAATGTAGTTGGAATGAATACTTTGAAACAAAACACCCGTTTTAAAAATAAAAGAGCAGTAAGTTATGTTTTACCTAAAACTCATTCATTCGTTTAACATGTAATGTCAATACCTACATCTGCCAAGAATGGGGAAACATCAAAACAAATTATTGGGCTTCCCTGGTGGCGCTGTGGTTAGGTATCTGCCTGCCAGTGCAGGGGACACGGGTTCAAGCCCTGGTCCGGGAAGATCCCACAGGCGGAGGAGCAACTAAGCCCAAGAACCACAACTACTGAAGCCTGTGCGCCCAGAGCCCACGCTCCGCAACAAGAGAAGCCACTGCAGTGAGAAGCCCGCGCACTGCAACAAAGAGTAGCCCCCGATCGTAGCAACTAGAGAAAGCCCGCGTGCATCAACGAAGATCCAACGCAGCAAAAAAAAATCAGCATTTGCACAGTTTTCCAGAGGGGGAAAGAAAGGAGGTGGGGAAAACACTGGGAATCAGAGTTTCCAAGACTGGGAGTTTAAATGTAAACTGCGTAAGGAGTGGGCTGCTGGGGGAGGCTCCAGGGTGGCGGGAACAAGGGGTTACTGGGCTGTATCACCAAGGAGTCGTTGCTATTTGAGTGTGTGTACATAAATACATGTCTATATATGTGTCAATCATGAAAGAGTCATCTGAAAACTATGCAGATTTTAATTTTATGACATAACTAGAAGTCACTGGAATATTTATGGGATATACACCATTCACTCATAGCAACCAGCCTTTCTGGACCTTTCTAGCCACTGAAATGTGAGTGGATAACATTCTAAAATTGAAAACCACCTAAATATTCATCAAAAGAGAATACAGCAAATTATAAAGCATAAAGGAATACTATAATAACTGTTACAACTGGTGTATAGATTAATGTTTGCTGACATGGAAAGATGTTCATGGCATCTTTATCATCTAGATGATACAGTTAGTAACAGAATAGCAAGCATGAATAGTTCTTTTATGTAAAATGCCTTTAAATTTCTGTGTAGAGATTTCTAAAAGGATGTTCAGAAAAATGTGAAGAGCAATGGGTCACTGGGTAATTTTTGCTTTTTCTTTTTGCCCTTTTGGGTAGTATTTTAGTTACCTAACAAGGAGAGAGTATCATTTTAATGGAATAATGTTACCTAAAAACATTTTAGAGTGACGAGAGTATACGCTTCTGTGAAGCTTAGCAATCTGATAACAGTATCATTTCCTCACCCAGACCAAACAAACAACATTTAATAAGCTGGTCTTATTCTATAGCAACACGTTGGCCACCCAGAGAGAGATTACTAGTACTCTTTTAACAGTTTCATTTGAAACCTTTTTCTTAGAGATGAGAGAATAAGTCCACCTCAGTGTTAACACCTAGAAAAACAATTTTCAATAGTAAAAAGCCATTACTAAACATCAAACAATATACTTTACATAAATAATTTCTATGAAAAAGTAAACAACATACTACGTGAAAGATAAGAAAGCCTCTTCTACCTGTGAGTAACAAGCGGAATTCCTTCAGGTGACTCTTTTGGAATGTATTTAACCAGTATACTCTTAGCTCAACTAAATTAAAATCAGTCCCCTGAAAATTAATTATATACCAAAGTTTCATTACACAGCATGTTTAACCTTAAAAAATATATGTCTTTACTGAATATGTAATGTTGATGGGTGAGTGTATCCTTTCTACCTCCATAGGGTGATAGCAAATTTCCCTAGAATAATAAGACGATGACCAGGGTTTCTTTTCAAAAGTTTTCTTTTAAAAAACATAATTATATTTCATACTTCCTTGTTCATCTGTTTGAGGGACCAAACAGTCTTGTTAGTTGGTGCTAAAATGTATAGATAAGATGGTAGGATGCTTATCGTTTGAAGCAGATCGCACCGACACGAAGGGTATTTCAAGCATGCAGACACCCACGTTTACTTAACAGGGACAAGCAGTAGGTGAGTCATCTGATGGCGAGCCAATGAATGAATGAGTGCTGAGTTTAAACTGTTTGGTGTACGGTACAATCCTCAGGCAGGTCCCTTTGAACAGTAGCGCCAATGAAGAAGAGAAGCCGTAAACAACTTCCCCTTCGCCAGGAAACTCAGTAAGTTTGACTTGCATTCAACACAAACAAAAACTTCCTGAACGGTCAACAAGAAATGAAAGTAGCTGCAACCTGTCTACCTAGTTAGGCAACAGGATGCAGTGAGGGACCTGCACTTGCATATCTTTCAGCTGACTGAGAACAACCAGAACAGTTAATTGAATGAATATGTAAACAGTCAGTTCGATCCAACAAATATTTACTAAGCACTTACTGTTTTCTTTGTCCGTGGGAACTGCTTCAGACAATGCCAAGATAAAAGGCAAGACAGTCCCTGCCCTAAAGGAGCTTATATAATAGGGTGAAGGGGAAGAAAATTATGTATCATAATTAATAGACTATTTCCATAGGAAAGGTACAAACCGGCATAATTACCAGAGTATTTTCATAAGATACGTACAGACTGGTACAAGCTGGCACAAGGTACGAACAAGAGTTAAGCATTATGTGTTTTGGCGAGTGATTTGTCTGTTTAGGAGCTAAAAAGTATTATCATTAGGAAAGGTCTTCTAGGGGAAGTAGCATTTGATATAGGACTTAAGTCTGGATAACATCGTTAGTACAACTACATTCTTCCAGAACCTCTTTTACAGAGAGCACCAGCTAGTAAGCGCAGTGAGTCACAAAACTAACATGCACTCTGCTTTAAGTGGTTTCCAAACTGGACTGCTATTTATTAAATTCAAACTAAATAGATTATTAGTGCAGTTTAGATTAATTCTGGGTTATTGCTTTTCCTCAAATAATTAAACATTAAACTCGTGGGGGCTCCATCCGTCCCCTCCTCTACCTAGATTATTAGAAACAGAATTCATCCTTCATATTCATTCACTCAACAAATACGCACTGGGGGTCTATTATGTGCTGGGCATTGTGTGCTAGGCATTGGCACCAAACAAGACAAAAGTGAAGTTTTCACCTGTCCCCTCTCACATCTGGCCTTTTTCCTGCAACAGTCAAAGAATTACAGCATTAGGGGGACCATCAGTGATCCTTCTGCCTAGAGGTTGGGCTATATCTTCATATGCCCAACAAAAAAGCTATTTATTTTTCCATCTAATTTATTATCTGCTTTATTACTCATTATAGGATGTAGCTTCAACTAAAGTTGAATCCCCGACATTCAGTTACAATATTCATTATTTTTAGTCCATCCTGACTTGTGATATCCTATGTTAAAAGGAATCACATTAGTGCTTCTTCCAATGAACTACAAAGAAAAAAAAATGCTTATAAAGTTAATCAGAAATGTTACATTGAATTAAGCATCATGGGCCTATCTCTAATACATGCAAAACAAAACACTGCAGTTACTAAAGTAGAATCTAAACTTTTAACCTACTAGAAAATCATCATCCTTTCTCTTCAGTATTCTCCAACTCAGTACCTTGTTTTTCACTCTAGGGCCCCTGTTGTGTTTTGTAATTACAGCGTAGAAGTCAAGAATTCAAACTCTGAGCCTTGTATCCACGTTTAAATCTTGGCGCTCTGTGTTACTAGCTGCATGACGTTGTATAAGTTACTTAACCTACGTGTGTCTCTTTCCTCATTTGTAAATTTGGGATAACATTACCCAATTTATGGGGTTGTTGTTAGGATTAGATGAATATATGTAATTTGGTTAGAACAGTGCCTGACACCTAAGAAACACTGTTACCTGTGACTATTGTTGTAATTATTATTTATTTGCATAGTGTTTTCGTCTGTTTCCTTCCACAAAAACGTAAGCTCACTGAGGGTAGGCAGCGTGTCTCTCCGGTTCATCCACTATATATCTGATGCACAGTACATGCCTATGACAGAGGAAGCGCTCAATAAAAGTCAGTGAATGAATAATCTCATTCCCTTCCAAAATCTACTTAAGTGATTTTTTTTTTATAGGCACTTCCTCCAATACCACCAGTATTTCCTATGTAACCATCTCCAGTTTAGACAGACTGTACCAAATTCCCTTATTAGAGCTTTTATCAGTAAGTTCTATGTTCACATTTTAACTATTCTAGAGGGTTAGCTACGAATACTGTCAAGTCTTCCCATTTATCTTAATTTATAGCATGAGCCCTCTGTGAGATGAGGTCTAAGTGGCGAGCCTTATCTCTGCTCATTATAGAAATGAGAGACATTTCCATCTGACTTGTAACGTGGGAAAGAATAATGGAAAGGAAAATCAGTGGGACAAGCGTTGGGCCGACATAACTTTAGGAAGAGCAAACCAAACTCCAACCAACAGTCAGTCCCACTATGGGCAGGAGGTGGGTGAGGCGGGTGGAGGGAAGGAAGGTTCTTTTGGAGACTGCAAATCAGTTGATACTCAGTTGTTACCAAGAGTTTTATGCTGCCACATGGAAGGGATTGGCTGAGTGACAGAGTCCATGGCGGTGTAGGTGTTTGCTCTCCACAGTTAAGTCCACTGCATACTTACTTTTCCTGTTTATTCCTTTCAGAGGAGGTGCCGTTATGCCTGTGCTCTTGACTAAAGGTTTGTTGACTCCAGGTGGGAGGTTGTCTGGGTCCAACGGCCAAGAAGGGCTGAAAGTGAGAATCACCTGCAGCATCTGATACAACACACATACAGGACACACCTTTCTGAAGCTTCAACTTCACACCACTCCTAAACAATCGGGAAGTGGGGGGCAGACAACCAGCGTCCCCAACATAGCAACTATAAAAATACTCGGGTCAGAAGCAATGTAAACTTGATTCTTTGAAAAAGCTTTCAAATTATTCTCTTGGCTCCGACCTAGAATCAAGCTGTGATGAAGTGAGGATACAGTAATTACTTATCCCACAATGAGACATTTTGTTTTGAGTTTATTCATTCACTTGGCCGTTGTTCTCAGTCTTTTTTTTTTTTTTGCCTGATGTGCATGAGAGGATATACACTGTTCTTTTCTTAACAGCAGGTGAATCACTGACAATTTCCAAAGGTATTTTGGAAATTATCCCGTCCCCACCTTTTCCCATTTTTTTTCATGTTTCTTACTTCACGTTCCTGCCCTTTTCACCTTATCCAGAAGAATGGGTATGTAAATTCCAGGATATCAGCGCTAAATAGTTGCCTTAATTTTTTTCAAAGAATCAAGTGGTATTTATTTCACCTCTGCATCTTCAAATTACTACACTTATTCAACAGAATTCTGTGTAACACTGTTAGGGGCTTTGGGGTTACATAAAGAAGTACAACCAGCCTCCTCCCTCAAAGGAGCATATATTTTAACTAAGGAGACATGAAATATTTGTGAGGAAATTAACTAACAAAGTCATCAATACAAAAGATGTTCCGGGGCTTCCCTGGTGGCGCAGTGGTTGAGAGTCTGCCTGCCAATGCGGGGGAACACGGGTTCGAGCCCTGGTCTGGGAGGATCCCACATGCCGCGGAGCGACTGGGCCCGTGAGCCACAACTACTGAGCCAGCGCGTCTGGAGCCTGTGCTCCGCAACAAGAGAGGCCGCGATAGTGAGAGGCCCGCACACCGCGATGAAGAGTGGTCCCTGCTCGCCGCAACTAGAGAAAGGCCTCGCACAGAAACGAAGACCCAACACAGCCAAAAATAAATAAATAAAAAGATGTTCCAAGGAGGTCATAAAATTGAATGCTACAAGTTACTAGTGACACTGGTCGCATTTAAAGACACATCATTTCCACATTAGTTCACTAGACTCTATCCTTACATCAAGTCTCTGTTATAATTTTCATAATTTCTATGTTCAATATAGGAAACCGTGGATTAGAAAAGGTGCATGCCTTATCCAGATGGCATAGTTTTTAAGCGGCAAAGATGGATCTCTGCCCCAGGCTTAACTTCAGGCTCTAGATTGCTTTCTAACACAGGATGGAGAGCTTGTGGGTAGGAGTGGCTAGGAGTGGCCAGATGAGGCTTCCTGGAGGAGGCTGGGAAACAACCTGGCTCCCTGATAAGCCCACAGCATGGTTCAGGTAGAAGGCAGGGATGGGAAAATAACGGTGATCCCGACTGGAAGAAAGGTGTGAACAATACACGTAGGTGGGAACATAATGGGGCAGTGTACATTGTGCTGAGGGTTCAGGCAGGAGCAGAGGGACAGAGCAGCAGAAGCCAGGCCTGACTGGGCAAAGCCTTATCCGCCAGAGTTGAATTTTTCCTAGGCAATATCAGGCTTCGAGCAAAGGAGTGACAAGAGAACAAGTGCGTTCTTAAGTGCATTAATCTTGGTGTTGGAGAAGACATAAATCACCGCAATATAGCAGAAGGAGAACTGGATGTGGAATCCAAAACCCTGGGCCAGATCTCTGTTCAACCACTTAGTAGTTTCATGATTTGGACAAGTCATAGCGCCTCACTGCCCCCAGTTTCCTCATCAGAAGACAGCATATAGTTTTTTATGAGAATGAAGTAGCCGACATAAAAGCGCTTTTAAAATTAGAATGTGCTCCACTAGTGCAATGCACTATTTCACATGCAATATGGAACAGAGAGGGAAAAGTCTTCAGGCAGAGACTTCAGTTGGTAAGTTCCTGTACTGTTCGGAGAAGATGATAAGAGTCTCAAGTAGGGCGATGGTAGGAAAAACTTTAAAGAAGACTCAGGACTGGAAGAATATTGTAAAGCAATAGTAATAGAACTGGACACTGATTTTTATCATGAGGATTGCTGAGGAAGGAGGAGGTATACAGTGCCTGAACGGAGGACGGCAGGAACGGGAGTCGATGCAAGGCTGGGAGGCGGGGGGAGGGGGCAAGTTAGATTTCTGGACAAGTAAAAACGACCACCAGGCACACCGAGCAATGGAACGGGGGGGGCGGGAGGTGGCAGGGCTAGTGGTCGAGATTTAGGCCTGGACCTTGTCCACCATTCCGGATCACTCTGTCCCTCAGGTGTCGCCTCCACACGATTTCAAGTGCTCAAAACACTTGGGCGCTCTGGGCACTCTGCCTCCACCACCACCCCCCTAGGCCACATCACCATCTCCCCTCCCCAGGACCACCCTGATGGCCGGTCTACAGTTCTCCACACTTCTCCCCCAGTGCAGCCCACTGCCATCTTCTAATCATGTGCATCAGACCACGTCACTCGCCGGCTTAAATCCTCCCAACTACTTCCTGCTTTCCACTGTGCGGAGAAATCCGTCTAAGCTCTTCACTCTAATTAAGGGAATTCTACACAATCCAGCCCAGCCTCCCTTCACATGATCATCTCCTACCATGTTCCAGAAACACAGACCTAGTCTCTATTTTTCAAACATGCCAAGCTTATCCTCATCTCTGAGCCTTTGCACTAGGTGTTTACCTGGGGGGAAAAAAAGTAACACTTACTGAGTCCTTGCTAGGTATATGCATTTTACACGTCTTAACTCACTTAAGCCTCCTATCTCTATATAAGGTAAATACTAAGTCCATTTTATAGAGTTGCCATATGATCCAGCAATTCCACTCCTGGGCATATGTCCAGACAAAATTATAATTTGAAATGATACATGCACCCCAATGTTCACAGCAGCACTATTTACAATAGCTAAGACATGGAAACAACCTAAATGTCCATTGACAGATGAATGGATAAAGAAGATATGATGCATATATTCAATTAGTGATGCTGGGAAAACTGGACAGCTACATGTAAAAGAATGAAATTGGAACATTCTCTAACACCATCCACAAAAATAAACTCAAAATGGATCAAAGACCTAAATGTAAGGCCGGACACCGCAAAACTCTTAGAGGAAAACATAGGCAGAACACTCTCTGACATAAATCACAGCAGTATCTTTTCTGCTCCACCTCCTACAGTAATGAAAATAAAAACAAAAAATAAACAAATGGGACCTACCTAATTAAAAGTTTCTGCACAGCAAAGGAAACCATAAACAAAATGAAAAGACAACCTACAGAATGGGAGAAAATATTTGCAAACAAAGTGACCAACAAGGGATTAATCCCCAAAATATACAAACAGCTCATGCAGCCCTATGTCAAAAAAAACAAACAAACCAAACAACCCAATCAAAAAATGGGAAGAAGATCTAAATAGACATTTCTCCAAAGAAGACATACATATGGCCAAAAAGCACATGAAAAGATGAACATCATCGCTAATTATTAGAGAAATGCAAATCAAAACTACAATGAGGTATCACCTCACACCAGTCAGAATGGCCATCATCAAAAAATCTACAATCAATAAATGCTGGAGAGGGTGTGGAGAAAAGGGAACCCTCCCCTACACCGCTGGTGGGAATGTAAATTGGTACAGCCACTATGGAGAACAGTATGGAGGTTCCTTAAAAAACTAAAAATAGAGCTAACATATGATCCAGCAATCCCACTCCTGGGCATATATCTGTAATAAACCATAATCCAAAAAGATACACACACCCCAATGTTCACTGCAGCACTATTCACAACAGCCAAGACATGGAAGCAGCCTAAATGCCCATCGAGAGAGGAATGGATAAAGGAGATGTGGTACATATATACAATGGTATATCACTCAGTCATAAAAAAGAATGAAATAATGCTATTTGCGGCAACATGGATGGACCTAGAGATTATCATACTAAGTAAGTCAGACAGAGAAAGACAAATATCATATGATATCATTCATGTGTGGAATCTAATTTTAAAAAATGATGATACAAATGAACTTATTTATACAACAGAAACAGACTTACAGATATGGAAAACAAACTTACGGTTACCAAAGGGGAAACGTGGGGGCGAGGGGAGGGGATAAATCAGGAGCTTGGGATGAATATACACACACTACTATACATAAGATAGATAACTAACAAGGACATACTGTATAGCAGAGGAAATTCTACTCAATATTCTCTGATAATCTATATGAGAAAAAATCTAAAAAAGAATGAATATATGTATATGCATAACTGAATCACTTTGCTGTACACCTGAAACTAACACAACATTGTAAATCAACTATACTAAAAAAGAAAAAAAAGGAAAAAAAAAGAAAGGCTAGGTTTTTTCCACTGATGTGAACTTCCAGGTCTTTGCACAATGACTGTAAAGAACTCTAAAAAATCCAACCATATTGGATTGTTTAATGCATTGATACTGTCTCCATCTGTGTACATACATGATTACATCTGTTATAAAGTTAAAGAAAATTGTTCAGAAAAAAAAGAAGATATGGTACATATATACAATGGAATATTAGCCATAAAAAGGAATGAAATCAGGCCATTTGCAGCAACATGGATGGACCTAGAGATTATCATGTTAAGTGAAGTAAGTCAGAAGGAGAAAGACAAATATCATATATCACATATACGGAACATAAAACACAACACAAATGAACATATTCTATGAAACAGAAACAGACTCACGGACACAGAAAACAGACTTGTGGTTGGCAAGGGGGAAAGGGGGTGGGGAGGGATGGACTGGGAATTTGGGATTAGCAGACGCAAACTATTATATACAGGATGGATAAACATCAAGGTCTTACTGTGTAGCACAGAGAGCTATATTCAATATCCTGCAATAAACCATAATGGAAATGAACATGAAAAAGAATGTGTGTGTATATAAATCACTTTGCTGTACAGCAGAAATTAACATTGTAAATCAACTATACTTCAATAAAATTAAAAAGAATATATATATATATATATATACATATATATATATAAAACCACAAATAAATCCCATTTTACAGATGGGGAAACAGACTCAGAAAAGTTAAGGAAACTTTCCTAGGGCCCTACAGTCAGTAAATGGCAGAGCTTGGATCTAAATCCAGTCAGTCTGGCACTGGAGTTTACGCTCTGAAGTACTTTCTAACCTGTTCGTGATATTTTTTCTTTGCTGGGATGAATTCTCGTACTTCGGATGTCAGCGTAAATGTCACCTCAACAGAATGGCCATCTCTGATTCCCTAATCAAAAGTAGCCATCCAGTCCCTTGCTGTTCTATCACCCTCTCCTTAGCCGTAAAACAGTGCCTGTCACAGAGCAGCACAATAAATATTTGCTGAATGAACAAGGATTAAGAAAAGTTTGTTACAATTACTAGAATTTTGGAGCCGTAAGGTACCTTTGAAATAATATATTTCAACTTCCTCTTTTACATCTGAGAAGAGCTATTAAAGAGACATAGTGAATTGCCTAAAGAAATGAGGCATGCAGTGGTAAAGCAAAGACTTGAGTGCGGTGCTCTTAACAACCAGTTCTGTGTTAATCTTACTATTTGGCTTCCAAATTTAAGAGACTTTTGATAGCATATCTGCAATCAAATTGTGATGATAGAAGCCATGTTTTATGCTTAATTAAGGGAAAGACTCAAGAAACTAAAACCCATGGATACAGAAAAACTGCTCATTTTATGCGTAGGTTTATGTCTTTGAGTGAGTGAAACTGATTAACATAAATGACTGAATAACTACAATGGTATTTTATCGCTCTTTGAAGTTATTGCCAAGAGAAAAGTTGCTAACGTTGTAAAAACGTAACTTTGTTCCTCTACTTTAATATTTACTTAAAATAAATGCCAGTCTTCAAACTCCCAGTCCACCCAATATCCCTGTCGTCCAGCTTGTACGTACAGCTAAGCAAAACTCAAGCTAAACATTGCAGACTAGGCTTCGCATGTCCAGGATTATCAGTATATTCCTCTAACTTAATCTGACCCCGCCACGTCTCAGGGTGCACGTGAATTCTCCTAATAAGAAAAGTACTAGTGCTGCCTTTAATTTCTTTGGGCAAGTCTGTTTTCATAGAGAACTAGAGTGAGTACCTGACTGACCACATAGCATAAAGAAGGGTGACGTCAAGGCAGAGATGAAGATGAACTGCTATGTGAGGAGCCATCTTGGTTTTTATAAAATGTGAAACAGGGCCATTATTTCCACTAAATGGATAAAGATAGATAGCCTATGGCTGATGAGTTTTTACAAAACAATGAAAATGTTTGAGATCTCAGGGTTCCAAAATCCAAAAAGAAAACTCGACAAAATATATTAATTATTCAATTACAGCTCAACAGAAATCAATTTTAAAAATAAATTATAACGTTACGGGTTGTGGGTACATTTTAACATGTTTGATGTGATGCAGTGTGAGGCTGTCAAAAGAAGAGAGTTTAAAAAACCTAGGAAATTCTTTGAAAACAAAAAAGGCCTAGAAAAGCAATACACTGAAATAAATGCAAGGAATATTTGCCATCTATGTTTAAAAGTACATCTACAAGCAAGATTAATCCCCTAGGTTAATCCATGCACAAGGAAATTACACTGATCTATATTAGAAATGAATACCGTAATTATATCTAGGAAATAATAGTGCCTAACCTTTTACATGTCCCTGGACGTCTTTCTTCCAAGACATACACCTGTTTCCTATTTTAAGGACGAATCCGTGGCCGCAATACTGTCAACTGAGTTGAAGCCCCATGATGGGGAAATTTACAAACTGCGGTGAATCTGCTTTTCTAGAAAATCACTAAACTGTAATCACATATAATACTAATACGTCCCAGGAACTATTCTAAGCTTCACATATATTATATAAATATATATATACTGATATATAGCTATATACACACTTACATGTATATATTCATATATACTAACAACCACTATATAAGATAGCTAATATTATTATCTCTCTTTTGTAACTGAAGAAATGAGAGGTTAAATAATTTGTCCAAGATCCTACTCTTAGAAAGTAATGAAGCCAAGTTTAAACCAAGGCAGTCTGGCTATGCCGTCTTTCTATACCAAATTATATAAAACCTGAACCATGTCTTATTTCATTTTGATTTATCACAGAATTGTTCCCATGACCCACCAAGGTAATTCTCTAGGCTCATCAGGGGGGCAAATTTTTCCTTATTAGCCACATTAAGGAGAACGAGATACCATATGATCAGTCTGCCTTTTAATATTCTATTAGTCTTTAATTATGAATGGGGGGGGGTCTCAGTTTTTTCTAATTGTAACAGTTAAATCTTTAAAAACCAAAGTGATATGACCTTCTACCTGAGCCCAATCTAACACAAAAACATTCCAATCAACTGTGTATATAGCAAACATATTATTCGATCACAGATTCTATAGAACTCATCAAAAACTAAGTCCTCTATCATTTACATTCTATTGATACTTCGGGAACAAACCTACGTGCATTTTTCCCCTTTTGTTATCTAATAGAAAATTTAGAGGAGGCATGACAAATTTAACAAAGACTGTATGTGATGGTAAAAAATTGAGAACTTCCAAGTTCTCAAGTTTAAAAACTGAGTCAGGGGCTTCCCTGGTGGTGCAGTGGTTGAGAGTCCGCCTGCCAATGCAGGGGACACAGGTTCGTGCCCCGGTCCGGGAAGATCCCACATGCCGCGGAGCGGCTGGGCCCGTGAGCCATGGCCGCTGAGCCTGCACGTCTGGAGCCTGTGCTCCGCAACGGGAGAGGCCACAACAGTGAGAGGCCCGTGTACCGCAAAAAAAAAAAAAACAAAAAACTGAGTCAGTCGTTATTTATATTAATACATCTTAAAATGACTACTCATTCCAGAAACAGAGGGTTTTTCCCCTAATCCCAGAGGTAGTTATTTTTTTCCCCATGTAACATTATGCCTCTCATAATGTTTTCTTAATGAGTGTTATTCAGATGACTGTTCTTTTGGAAAGAGTATAAAATGTCATTATGTGCCTGCAATTAATGATTAAAAAAATCTCTATATCTACAAATCCAGGATACCTTTCTCAGTTCTCTTTCTCCTTGATCCCTCTCTATAGCTCACGCTTTCTTGAAATTCCATTTTCTTTGGCTTTGGTGGTGCTACACTAGCTTATATTCCTCTGATCTCTCCAAATGTTTTTTCTCATTACTTAGTATAGACATTTCCCAGATGCCACTGTTCTTGGAGAGTTTGTCCATTTTGTCTTCAAGAAGTAAATTAGAATGAATGACTTTCAAACTCTAGCTCAGCCAGATTTTTCTCTAATCTAATTACAGTTGCCTAGCTGTAGATCCCTGATGGATAATTCTTAGGAAGCAGTAGGAGAACGAGTGAGGCTACACAAGAAATTAGGGACCAAGTCATTATAAGGCTTTGAATATCATGGTGGAGAAAAGAAATATCCCTGAATGAAAGTCTTGGAAACAAGAGAGAAGATCTGATTTATATTTTAAATAGGTAATCTAGCAACAGTGTGGGTTTGAAGTACTTGAGAGCAAAAGGGAAAACCAGTTAAGAAGTTACCAAAATCAGCCAAAGAGGAAACGAAGAGAACTTGGGGGATGCTGAGTACATTAAAAGGGAGGGAGAACTATACATAAGCCAAATTTGAATGAGCCAGAAGCCACTTCCCTGGCATACACACTCATATATTCACACGACTGGGATCTCTACTATAAACCCCACTGCAACACTGATCTCAACTGTAATTCGGTAATTATTTAAGGAATCTCCCTGTTCCCCCAACAAGTGTGAGCTCCCTGAGGGTCTGAACAATGGTGTTTGGCCAAGAGCTGGCACACTGTCTGCTGGCATACAGTATGTACTCAAAAAATACCTGCTAAATGAATAAATTTGCCAAATAAATAAAAATTCTAGAAAACTAAAGTCACAACAAAATCTTAATGCGGAAAAGAAATTCACGGATCAACTAGTAGCAAACAGAAGGTTAGAAAAATTAAATGACTTGCTTCAAGTCGCAAAGCTAGTTAATAACAGAGGGGGGAGTAGAATTCTGCTCCTCCAAGACTAGAGGAAAATAAAAGAAACTGCAAATGTAGAGAAGGCAGATATGGGGGTGTAAGATAATTCTGGAGATTATTACGTAAGTGTACATACACGCCCACATGTAATGTTGAGAATATAAACTTGTCCCTGGATTTTGTCAACGGTGAGGTAACATGCCTCAATGTATAAATCTATATATTTTTGCATGTATGCCTAAATTTGCTGCTTGTCATTACTGGATGATGATGCCAAAAGGTTTAAAAGGTCAATAGCTATTTTTAAGATTACCCTTGAACAAGACATATGGCACTAGTTTTTACTTGAAATCTTATAGACAGCAGCCATTACATTAGTAGTTTGATCTTGCTTTCACTTGAATTTTCTTTTAGAGGTATGAAACGAGAAAGCAGAATTATTAGAGTCTGCGTTTGTTTTTTTCCCTCCCGAAGAGAAGAATATTCATTTTAAATTCTTTCTTCAATTTTTTAAAGTTATATTTAAAAACTGACGATACACGTATGGACGTCAAGGCAAAGAATACAATGAAGGTTATTAATCCCGCACGTAACCCATGACTGCTGAGATAAAGCACAGTGCAGTACATAACAACTCCTGTAGTTGAGAAAATATGTGATGTAGTGGAAAACCCAGCAGGCCAGGAATCCGAAGACATCCTATTCTTAGTCTTCCTGCCTACAAGTTATATAACTTGAAGCCAATCATTGACACCCAGCCACCAGCCACCTGATGGAGCCTCAAGTCAGCCTTTGTGAAATAAAATCAACCGGCCTTCTCTCTTCCTAATACTGATACAAGGAATAAGCAAGATCATGCATGTAGAAGTCCTCTGAAGGTATTTTTGAAGGGAAACATGCAATTTCATTTTTTAGATCAGTATTTAACAGAGCAGTGTTGATGACTTCTGGCTGAACATTTCTCTTTAAGAGATAACTGACTGACTTTAAGGACCTTGAATTTACCCTGGACCATATATTTTCCCAGCTGATCATTAACGGTCAGGCAGACGTTATTGCTTATTTACTGCATTCCCGCAGAGACGGAAGGACTTAAGGTATTATTTTTAAAAGGATGAGACAAAGCGAGAGAGAGACATGGACATATATACACTACCAAACTTAAGGTAGATAGCTAGTGGGAAGCAGCCGCATAGCACAGGGAGATCAGCTCGGTGCTTTGTGACCGCCTGGAGGGGTGGGGTAGGCAGGGTGAGAGGGAGGGAGACGCAAGAGGGAAGAGATACGGGAACATATGTATATATATAACTGATTCATTTTGTTGTAAAACAGAAACTGACACACCATTGTAAAGCAATTATACTCCAATAAAGATGTTAAAAAAAAAAAAAAAAGGATGAGAAATTTTTTTGCTCTGGCTCCAATCAGTAATGTTCAAGTACTGAGACTGGTTATTCTCTAAAGAGGTATATTCCAGAGAAGGGTTCACACATTTTAAAAACACTGCATCACACTGATGGGGTAAAAGACCCACAAGCCATCTACTTTACCCTTTTTCTCACATCAGCACTGACCTTAAATGTATTGACCTAAGAGTATTAGGGGGGAAAAAAAAATCTCTGCTCCTTGCAATATAAAAGTAAATTCTTATTTCATATAAGAAAAGATGTAAATTACCCTGGACACTTTTCAGTACTATTGGTTGTTTATCTCATATACTACAAACAAGCAATCTATTTCTATCTTTGCAACCACTTGCAGATCTAAGGTTAGTACATGGCCATCTCTTGAGTGAGACCAAGGTCAAAAAGCACCCTTTCTAATTGCTTACGTTTAAAAGAAATCAAGGCTTGACACACCATTATTACCATCAACCAGAGTAATAAACTTTACTCTACCTTCACACAGAATATTGGGAGGAACACTATGTATGGGTCATATAAAATTATACACCATCATTGTTCCTGGAAAAACGTAAGAGAACAGCTAACAGAATTTGTAGTATCATCTTCAATATGTATATTTGATTTCTTATGATTCAAACTCATGTTCTTAGCTGATAATAAAGGGAATAACAGACTTGACCTTACTATTAGATTTAATTATATGTAATTGCAATATTTGGCCATTTTGAACTAGAAAAATGGCAGTTTTATATGGTTCGACCTATACTTCTATTCATCTGAGCAAGGGACAATGATAATGTAGACATCTTTCTGCACCAATGTGGTTTTTTTCTCTCTGAAAAGCAATTGATTATTCTCTTGCCTAGTTCAGAGTTTCAAATGGAAAAAAACAAAATAAATTTCAGTTATATTTAGCTTCTGTAATCCTAAAGATCGATACTTCGTACACTTCAGCTTTTTATCCATAAAAGTATGAGAGTACCAACTATGCTTATGGATTCACCCTGAGAAATACATAATTGAGGAATATACTTTTTGTACACACACAGAATTTAATATACAAGTCTGTCATCTTCCATACAAAAAAATCTTGGCTATGAGCAAACAAACAAAAAAAAATCTTCTATACAAAAAAACTAAAGGATTTAAATGACATGGGAAACATTATAATTTAATGTTTTGTAAAAAAAAAAAAAAAGCAGGATTAAAAAGGTATATAAAATATAAAACATAAAATTTACAAAAGAACATATACATAAAAAGAAAGCTGAAAGGAATAGACAAAACATTTTAAGTTAGTATTTCTGATATTATCTAGAATTACTGGATGACTTTTCACTGTATACTTGACAACTTTACATGTTTTTTTTTCAAACGTCTACAATTTTAGGGAAAAAATCTGTAAGTAAAAATTGGACTAAATGGGGAGATATGTCATTTTACTAAATGAATGACTCAATATTAAATATTTCAAACTCTACCTGAGTAAAATTAAAACTCAATGGGAATTTTTCAATCTAGAAAAATATTCTGATGTTCTGGGAGAATATATGCACATAATTATCCAGGAAAATCCTGAAAAAGAAGAATTAAGTGGAAGAATACCACTCATGACATTAAAATAGAAAGGGTATGATACTAGCACCAGAGAGGCAGGTACATTCATGTAGGGAAAGAGAGCCCAGATAAGGCCAAAATATATCTAAAAATTTGATATAGTAATGACAAAAGTGACTTTTTGAATCACTTGGCAAAGTATGAATTACTCTCTAGGTGTTTGGTTAGCAGGCTAATTATTTCAGTGAAAAATTACATTTTTTTAAAAATTACATTCTTAAAGCATACCTTATTCCAAAGTAAATTTCACTAGAATTCAGTAACTAAATATTTTAAAAATTATAAATATGCTATGATAAAATATAGGCGAATATTTAATAACTTTTAGATTCCCATATACCTTTTCTAATATTCACATATACTCAAGATTTAATTATCAAAATATGAAACTGCAAAAATATTGAGACAATATAAGTAAATATTCTTACAACCTTGAAGTAGAAGGTCTTTTATGGATAACATCAAACACAAACAACACAAACTGATATACAGGATTAATAAAAATTTTAAACTTCTTTATGGCAAAAAGAATTATGAGGTTTAAATGTGAATTATATATAAGCTGTGAGTATTTCTAATATATAACAGTAGATTAATAGTTGTACTACAAAAGGAACTCTTACAAATTGATTACCAAAAAAAACCAAAAACAAAACCCACCAGCTTAGAAAGCCTGAAAAAAGTAAAAAGGCAATTTACAAAAGAAAAACTATATGGGAAAACAGGTTTTTAAATATTTTGAACCTCACAATAATCAAATAAGCAACATTTTTTAACAAGAAATAATATTCAGTTATATTGGCAAATATGAAAAATAATAACATCAGTATTGGAGAAGGCGTGGGAAAGGGGAAACATTCAGAGGCGGACGCTCCAGCATGAACTGGTACAACCTCTCGATGAAGAAAAAATTTGATGCTACAAATATCCTTTGACTAGTCAAGTCTACTTCTAAAAGTACATCCAAAGAAAATAATCAGTGATGTGTGAAAAATGTATGTTCAGTAATAGTCTCTGCAATGCTGTTTATAGGGGAAACAGTTACTGAGTGGTGATTAAGAGCTTGGAGCTGAGGAGCTAGGCTGTCTGGATTCAGATTCCTGATGCTAACCTCTTCCTACCCATGTGACCTGCAGCAAGTTTAACTTTCTGTGCTTCAGTTTCTTCATGAGTAAAGTTCAGACAATAATAGTATTTGCCTCATAGGGTTTTAAGGATAAAATTGGCAAATAAATGAAAAGCACCCAGAACATTGCAAGGAACTGAGTAAGCACTCAATAAATGTTACCTATTATCATTGTTGAGAAAAAAATTGTGAAATGCCATTTATAGGGATGGCTTAAGTGAAAGATATTGATCAAAAGATCAGAACGCTATGAGGTCATTAGAAATGATGAGGTAAAATTATAAGCATGGAAAAATGCCACAGTAGATGACAATAAGTTTTTAAAAAGGGTTGCAAAGCAGGAATATTTTACTACCTCATCTTTAATCGAACAAATATAAATATACATGCGAGCATTCAGAGAAAAGAATATGGAAGCACATAAGCCGAAGTACAAACAATGACTGAATGTGGGTGTAGAATTATGGATGATTTTCATTTTCATCCTTATACTTGTGGTTGTTTGGTACGAAAAAAACTTTTCTTTTTAAATTAATGTTACTTTTATGATAAAAAATAAACTTATACCCATTTTGAAAAAAAAAGGCAACTGGAAAGTCAATTAACACAATTAGAAGTGATGGGTGATTGATAACGCAGAAGTACAGGCAATGAAGTAACCACGGGAAAGGGCTGGTCCGGGTTTCAGCAGAGAAAGACCAAACTTTCCACTCACCCATTCTTTAATTGCCAAAAACATGTTTATGGAGGATGACGATAATATATACAATTGTGCTAAAAATTACATGAACAACTTGCAGTTTATAAATAGATATGTCAACAGCTTATAAATATATAAGAATGTGAGACTAGGGCTTGGGCTTAATTTTTTTAAAAGATCAACCATCTACATTTTTCAATCCAAATGACCAATTTCCCAAAAGTAACATTTGGGCTACAAACCAAACAAAGCTTCTTAGTAGCAGTTAGCAGGTAAGATGACAGCAACATTGTAGGCTTATCTGGTTACACATCCTGTTTATGTCTACAAATTTAGCTGATCTCATCTAATATTAACTGATGTCCAAATACCTAATTATGCACACACACACACACACACACACACACACATCATGTAACCACAGGTTATAAGTTAGTGACTTGGTACCATTAACTTACTGTATTATTTTGTTTTCAACATTTGAAAGAGGCCAATAGCAGCTTTAAAACCATTTTTATGGTATCTCTAAGCAAAAACATAGTATTTCTGATAGAAGCACATGTGGAAGGCCTTATCATTCAAAATCTAAAATTGATTGATCTCTTTAAGCTTCAGAAATACCCATATTACTGATTACCTTATTAACACTGAAACATCTGTTTTAAGGGACAGGATTAACTTCCTGATCTACAGACAAAAGGCAAAGGAAGCATAGGGATGAAGCAGAGTTTGATCAAAATGGCTTACTCATCCGTAGCAATTAGCAGATTTGTTTTAATTACTGGATATTAAAATTTGATGTTATTGATATTATTAAATGATGGAAACTGAGTCTACACAATGAGTTTAATGCAGAGTGTCAAGAATATTAAACAACCAAAAAAAAAAACTCAGCTAAAGCATCATTAAGGGGTCTTTGGTCTCTTCATCAATGTCTATTTAACAAATAGATTTTTAAATTAATAATAAGAGTAAATACAAATATTTAGCTTTTTCTAACATCATTCTCGGCTTTGAATACTTTTTCTCAAAGGAAACTTCAAACTCAAAGGACTCCTATAATAATACCGGGGAGGTAAAATGTTTACAGTGAACTTGCTGTTTATGAGGAAATTAGGTTCCAAAGTCAGCATGTAAAAAAAAAAAAAATCATGCATAGCCAACATTATTCTTTAAAATTCTTAAAGTACAACACTCTCACCATAACTTAAGAAAATAGATTTCTTCCTGTATTGGAGCAGCCTGCTGAGTCCTTAGGTGCACAGTGCCTTAGAGCAGATTCTCAAAAAACAAAAACAAAAACCCGAGACTGCGGCAAGGATGGGGATGTTGGTGCATAACTTTGGAAGTAGGGGACAGGTCAACATGGGTAAGGAAAAGAGGCAAGTGGGGATGTGAAACAATGAATAGTGCGCATAGCTATCTTGCAAAGAACACCAAGACACACAACGGTTTGTTTGAAAGATGCTGTCTGATGGCCTGGAATCCAGCAGGTGGGCTGCAAGGAGAGAGAAGCCATGGCATGCAGTATTCCATGGGAGGGTGAAAGAAGAGATCTAGCTGGTTTCCTCCCAACTCCTGTTCTGCATTGCTACGGTTCACTCAGAGGGACTTAACTGTTCTAGACTTTCAGGTTGCCTTATTCAGCCCCTCTGGCAGCCATCAGGAATTCAGATTCTAGTCCAGAGTCCAAAAGTGATGGGGGAAGCTCTGGGCAGGCGGCTGGTTGGCCCAGCTGCAAGGCAGCAGCCAAGGAGAAGGATCCAGCATTCCCAAGGCAGCTGAACAGTCAATCCCTGGTGGCAGATTCGTCTGGGAGGTGGATAGTGCCAAGGCAATCTGGGGAGACACACATCACAAGATGTGTGTCTGATAATTTGAAGAAGTTGGTTTGTATTTAGAAGTTTTACTGGACAAGAAAAAATATCTTCTTTAAATATTAAAAGGCATACTCAACACTGTATGATCATAATACATGTAAGAAGAAAGTGAAAACGAAGACAACTGAGGTAAACAAAATGTCATGTCTCTCATCTCACATTTCTAAGGAGCTCACTTCATTAAGCGGTATGATGGGCAAAATGTATAAAACCTGATCTTTCCCTTAATGCAACTGTAAATGTGTTCAGTTAAATGTACACACATTTCAACACCACTTTACCAATTGTCTACTATGCACCAGGGCTTTCTCTTATAGTCTCACTTAAGATTCAAAGCAAACTCTATAGGTCCCATTTTACAGAAAACTTAACAGAAAAATAAATAACACAGAAGGTCGCACCTATCAAATGACAGAACAAGGACTAGAATAACATTCTTTTATTATGTCATGCTATCCAAACCACGGAAAATCCAGTACCCATTTTAATAATTATCAAAACTTAGGAAAGCAATTGCTTCTAATCTCTAAGAATAACATTCTTTAGGAGGACTTGTACTTGTCTTAGAAACTAGAATATTAGGGATCTCCCTAGAAAAACCATATACAACTTACAGTCCAAAGTTTGCTGAATTTTTCATAGAAAAATATGTATTACTGTACCGTAGTATATTATAAAAACATTATTATAACATTATTATACAAATATAGTGAACTTTGTGGGCCTCGCATGCCCCTTCACACCAGAAATATTCATTACCCCAGGTGCCGAGAGTGTCGCCTACTTATGGCTCATAGCCAAGTCCCTCCCCTAAGGTTACACCACCTCCCTGGGTACAGCTCACTTCCAGTGACTGATGGAGATGGGGTAAATGGACCAACCTCCTTGACTCAATTTAGGGTATCTCTGAAAAGCCATTCCAGCTTCTAAGTAATGCTGGGACTGAGTGAGGCCTTTGTTACCACTGTATAGCAGTTCAACTTCTGCCTAATCCTTCTTCCCTCTATTCCTTACAGGTATGGTTCCAAAGAGCACTACCCACTAAAACTCCTGCTTGAAACCTCAGTCTCAGGGCTTAGAACTTGGACAATCCAAACTATGACAAGAAGAGATACAATAATATTGAATGTGATGTGACAAAATGAGACTGAGAGATAATCAGAGTTTTAAATGCGTTTACTAGGGGAAAAAAGAGAGCAAAATAAATAAATATCCAACAAGAGAAAAAAAAAAACAAAACCCTGAGGACCTGATAGGAAAATGGGCAAAAACACGAACAAACACGTCGACAGAAAGATACACAAATGGCCCTTAAATATAAGATGTTCCACTTCATTTATAATAAAATATGTTAATATTTTTTATTAACTTAAAACTATGTTAGCACTAGCCATGAACAATCTGAAAATAAAATTAAGAAAACATATTTAGAATAGCAGCTAAAAGAATACACATTGAAGAATAGATTTAACAAAAGAGTATGAAATTTGTGCTCAGGAAACAATAAAACATTGTCGAAAGAAATTAAAGAAGACATAAGTATGTAGAAAGACATCCCATGTTCATAGAATGGAAGATTCAATATTGTTAAGCTGGCAATACTCCCAAAATTGACCTACATATTCAAGAGAATTCCTATCAAAATACCAGCTGGCTTTCTTTTGCAGAAATTTACAATATGATCCTAAGATTTATATGGAAATGCAAGAGGCAATCTTGAAAAAGAAGAACAAAGTTGGAAGATGGACATTTCTTGATTTCAAAACTTACTAAGAAGCCATAGGAATCAAGACAGTGTGGTAACCGCATAAGGATAGATATATAATAGATCAATGGAATAAAACTGAAAGTCCATAAATAAACCCTAACCATATGGATAACCAATTTCTGACAACAGTGCCAAGACAATTCAATGGAGAAAAACAGTCTTTTCAACAAATGGTACTGGGACAACTGCACCCAAAGGAATGGAGTTGCACTCCTTCCTTACATCACACAAAAATTAACTTCAAATTAACTCCACAGACTTACGTGTAAGAGTTAAAACAATAAAGCTCTTAAAAAAGTCTTCATGGGTTAGGCAAAATCATCTTAGATACAACACCAAAAGCATAAGTGACAAAAGAAAAAACTAGATATATTGGACTTTATCAAAATTAAAAATTTTGTGTTTGAAAGGACACAATCAAGAAAATGAAAAGACAACTCATAGAATAGGAGAAAATATATGCAAATCCTGCATCTGATAAGGGACTTATATCCAAAATATAGAAAAGACTCTTACAACTCAATAATAAAGACAAAAAAATCCAACTAAAAATGGGCAGATGACCTGAATGGACGTTTTTCCAAAGATACACAAATGGCCAATAAGCACATGAAAAGATATTCAATGTCATTAGTTATCAGGGAGATGCAAATCAAAACCACAATGAGATACCACTTACCATGGAGACTCTAAACTTCCTCTGAAAGGGTAAATGTAATAGAAATATGGAAAACAGGAAGAAGCCATACAAACACCAGAAACAAACTCATGTATGTGTAGGAAGTTAATATGTGACTGAGTTGGCATTGTAAATTAGCAAAGAGATGTACTGCTCAATGAATGATTTGGTAACAATTAGCTATCTACTTGAAGAAAAATCAAACTGGATCCATATGTGATAGATACAAAAATAAATTCTAGGACCTCCCTGGTGGCACAGTGGTTGAGAATCTGCCTGCCAATGCAGGGGACACGGGTCTGAGCCCTGGTCCGGGAAGATCCCACATGCCGCGGACAACTACGCCGGTGCACCACAACTACTGAGCCTGTGCTCTAGAGCCCGCGAGCCACAACTACTGATCTCACATGACACAAGTACTGAAGCTCATGTACCTAGAGCTCGTGCTCTGCAACAAGAGAAGGCACAGCAGTGAGAAGCCCGCGCACCACAAGGCAGAGTAGCCCCCGCTCACTGCAACTAGAGAAAGCCCACACGCAGCAACAAAGACCCAACGCAGCCAAAAATAGATAATTAGTTAATTAAAAAATAAATAAAAAATAAATTCTAAATAAAGTAAAAACCTAATCATAAAAGCCTATAAATATGACAAAAGAAAAATGTTTTGTAATACCTTTATGATATTATTAGTATTAAGCAAGACATTATTAATATTAAAGACCTAAATTCTGATAAAAAGAGGAAGAGTTGACACATTAAGTAAATTAAAATCAAAAAAATTTATAAAGCACCATAAATAAAGCTAAAAGGCAAACAACAGAATGGGAGAAAATGTTTGTAATCTTTATAACGGACAAGAGACCTAAAGAACTTCTACAAAGCAATAAGGCAGGGTACATAAAGAGTCACACTCAGGATGTGCACTGCAACTGTTTTAATAACAAAAAATCAACAACCTCAGTGCTCATCAATTGAGGGATAGTTAAGTTAGAATAAATTCACACTTTTAATAGCTAAAAGAATGAGGTATATAAATATTTTGTCATTAAAAGTTCTAGTGTTACCATAAAAACAATCAAGCTTCACAATATACGTATCTTAATCCCATTTATATTTAAAAATAGATTTATGGGATTCCCCCTCAGTCCAGTGGTTAGGACTCCGCCCTTCCACTGCAGAGGGCGGGTTCAAACCCTGGTTAGGGAACTAAGATCCCGCATGCCATGCAGTATGGCCAAAAAAAAAAAAAAAAGATTTATGGCTATGTTCAAAAAGAAGCAGCAGGGGACACTTCCCTGGTGGTGCAGTGGTTAGGACTAGGTGCTTCTACTGCAGGGGGCATGGGTTCCATCCCTCACGGGGGAACTAAGATCCCGCACGCTGCACAGCGTGACCACCCCCCCAAAAAGAAGGATACGTATCTACCGGTATGTATTTTACTGATTTTATCTCTAAAGAGAAGCGGTTGAAATGGGAGGAACTAATGGACGATACTTTTATTCTATATACCTCTACATTGTTTGAATATTTTACAGTGATAATATTACCCAATCATCTAAATTTAATAACCCATAACTGGAAGTACATGTTGAAAACCTGGTAATTAAGAGTCACCAAGAAGCCCAGCTTCCAGAATACCAATCATATATTATTGGTATATTCCTTCCAGTTTTATTATTGTATATTTCATAACAATATCATTCTGTATCTAACATTTATAGCCTTTAAAAAAATAACATTTCATGAGGATTTCCCCTTTTCAGAAAAAAATCCTCCTCTACTGACCATATAATGTATACATTGTATTCACCTAAGTTATTGAAAAGTATTTCATTTGTCTTTCAGTGGTTCATGGTGAGAGAACTGTCCTTAAATGGCAGGCTTTCTACTGATGATTTTTATCACAGTTATGGACTAACTGTGGTCATTGACCTAACTGTGGTCACAGGAACTGAAGTAACTATTTTCTTGTCCTAAATTGGCGAACTTCAAGTTCAAAATAAACCATCTCTCCCTCTTTGGACTCAATCAGGTAAATGAGTACAGTACTTAGTAAGGTCTTAATAAACACTACCTGCTGTAACTATTATACTCTATTTCAGTGAGAAAAGTACCTAATAGTGACTTCAAAATCCAAAAGTTTAGAAATACACATCAGTTAGTAGATCACACCAATGTGAATGTACTTAATGCCATTGAACTGCATACTCAAAATGGTAAACTTTATATGATGTTTATTTTACCACAATAAAAAAAATTTGAAAAGCTATATTGATTAAAAGACCATATAACTCATTTCTTACTGGATATTATGATTGACTAATTGAAGCAGAAATTCCAGATCAAGCCCAATACAAGTCAGCAATGAAGTATGATCCGTATGTCATTCGATAAGCACTCTATTTACAAATTCATTTTCACCGCTTCTAGAATCTAGAATTACTGAACAGTTTTCTACTTACCTTTATTTCTTACACGTAGGTCACCCAAGGTTTACTCTGCAGATAAGTGTAAAGAAGAACAAATACAGTCTTTTTACTATCACAGGGCTCCTGAATAAGCTGTTAGTGGAGCCCGTGTCTGAGACAGCTACTCACAAGACCCTAACATATCCTATGCCATTATTTAAAATGTAAATCTCTAAGGTTACAAGGGGGATTAGTTATTCAAGGTAGAATTTCTCTCCACAGTCACTATGATCTAAGCCAGAGTTTATATTTAGAGTCATTCTGACGACTGTAATATTACTAGTTCCGGGCAGCTGAATGAGTCTGTAGATAAATGGAGTGGATAAGCAGATATACTATTTAAAAAACAAAACAAAACAAAACAAAAAAACTTGCTGAGAACTTCTGAGAGCTTTAAAGTGTCAGTGGTCTTTCTTTCTCTCTCCTTATAAGTAGAAGGAACATGTCTGATATCAGAGGTATTAATAGGAGAGTTAAAAGCAAAGTCTCTGGTTTACAAGGTCATAGTTCATGTATCAATGATTAAAGAGCTTTAAGGAATAACAGGGAAAATATAAAGTTCTACCAAAGTTCTGTGTCTAGAAATATAGCACCTACCAAGGAGACTAGTTTATTTCTGGTCTATTCCTAGAAAGTAAATAAATGTAGCTGAGGTTACATTTTTCTCTCACTGACATATTCTGCTTGTTATTTTCCATCTATTAGCAATGATTTGAACTTTATCACTATTAAAAAAATTACATACTATATCAAACTCCTTCCCTTTTTTCTAATCAATGTTTAAGATTAGATTTATTTAAATGTCCATTTTAATCAAAGTAAAACTCATTTCCAGAATTTTAAATAAGGTTGTTTGAAACATTACAAATTACAGTTTCATAAAAAGGCATAGCTTCCTTCTTCAAAATTGGGATGAAAAAAAAGGCTAAAATGCCCAATACCAAAAATGGAACTTCTCCAACATAAATTGGTTGACTTTTTAGTCTGAAATATCTTTCTACATTGCAGTGATTTCAGGCAGTTGTAAAGGAAAAGGTGATATGTGATGATATTAACAGCAAAACTTACTGAAAGCAATTTGGCCCAAATACAGTGGCGAGATTGTGAACATTCATGCGGTTCTGCACATGGTGCTTGGCTACTTTTGTCAAGAATTGGCAAAGGTACTTGAGGAGGCAGTAGTGGGTGTCTGGCAGCTCTTTTATTAAGGCTCTTAAGCTACTCTCCTGAGCATCATTTCTGTCATCTGGAAAGAAAAAAGAACGAAAAATGTTCTCAGGCATATTTTACAGTAACAATAACAAAGATACACCGGTACGATACATTATAACACTTAATTCAGAAAATCATTCCCAGGGACTGAGATACAGCATTATAAAGAGGCATTTTTGCCTTTTCTTTGATCCTCAAGCATTTGACTTTAAAGAATAACTAACTTATTCAAGACATCCTGAAAACCACAAGCTTTTTATTCAGTGCATAAAATAGGTTACTATTTCAATTCTGTGTTTTCATGACACATTAAGATAATGGTTGGGTTTTTATTCATAGTAGAATCTTCCATTTGACTTTTGTCTTCCAGTCTGTTAAAAACAAGAATCTCTTGGTTGAATAAAATTTGATACAAGAGACCTTCCAGGATTACCATGAGTGACACCAAACTTAGTAATCAGGAATCTGTGCACAGAGAAAACTGAAGGAAACTTTTAATTTTTACACAGCTTTTTAATCGCCCACGTCAAATAGTTTAGAATTTGCTACGTGCCTCATACAAAAGCCTAATAACCTTGTATAAAGCCAAAAGTATCCAACGATGTGCCAAAATTCACAGGCAGACGTGTGAAAAGTTCTCCTCAGTTCTCAAAGATTTGTTTGTTTTGTCAATATTTAAATACAGTGAAGTTGCTATCTTAAGTAATTTTGTATACTACTTTCCATCAGAGGAAAATACAAATCTTTTACAGCGAATACTTAAGCGGAATAATGACAATCCATCCTTTAGACGGATGTGTAAGAGAATGAAAATTTAACCCAGTTATATTTAACACACATTGGATTCTTTAATTGAGATAGGCCAGCTGCTTTAGCCAGTCAAGAGTATAAGAAACAGAAAAGTGAAGCAAATAAGATGCAAAGGAAGAGGGCTGACGGTTAACACTGATTAGTCAGCGTTACAAGATACATAGGCAACGTGCCATCACAGGAAACAAAAACACAGAAAACACACAGAAAGTCACAGACTGCTACTGAGTGTCTGCAGAGCATGGGATAAGAATGCAGGCTTGGGAGCCACTTTCTGGGTTAGGATCCTGCTTTAGCCACCTACTACCTGTGTGGTCTCGGACTCTTCACTAAACTGTTCCCTTATTTGTAAGTGGTAATAGTAACTATCCAGTAGGGCTGTGATGAGGATTAAATGAGCTGACAGTCGTAGAGTACTTAAAGCAGAGTAGTTGACACATACTGAGTGCTATGTTAAGTACTTGCTACACAAACAAAATAACTTTTTGCTTTACCTTCATTAATTTGGTTTTATGAGCACACTGAGGTTTTAGTGAAATGTCTTTTAATATAAACCCTAATCCAAACCTAACCTTTATGAATATTAGCATAAGTGATGCTGTCAAAAATAGCAACGCCGGGCTTCCCTGGTGGCGCGGTGGTTGAGAATCTGCCTGCCAATGCAGGGGACACGGGTTCAAGCCCTGGTCTGGGAAGATCCCACATGCCGTGGAGCAACTAGGCCCGTGAGCCACAACTACTGAGCCTGCGCGTCTGGAGCCTGTGCTCCGCAACAAGAGAGGCCGCGATAGTGAGAGGTCCGCGCACTGCAATGAAGAGAGGCCCCCATTTGCCGCAACTATAGAAAGCCCTTGCACAGAAACGAAGACCCAACACAGCCAAAAATAAATAAATAAATTTAAAAATTTAAAAAAATATATAAAAAAAATAGCAATGCCAAAAATGTGTAGATTTCAATCTTTGGTAGAATCATATTGGAGAACATTCTATTTATGATTAGAATAATTATTTCTTACTGATCACAAACAATGTGATTCAATAAACTATAATGTTTAGGGCAAAATAGATTTCTTGATTCTACAAGTTTTTCATATTAACTTAAGTTACATTTAAAAAAGAAATCATATCCAAATACTTTGATAATCCATAAAGACATGCGTGGTATGTTGCATATGATGGCATCATTTTCCACTGTACTATGATCTTGCCTACCAGGAATGCGTAAGAAACGGAAACAATTAAGTTTGGAGTGATTAAAAATGAACTGAAGACTACCCATTTCTCATGCCTTTATATCATATAAATATGAACTAAGAGGAAATGCACTCCTACTTGTTTTTTTGTTTCTTTTTTATGGTGACTAATCCAAAGGGAGTCTGGATGTCTTCATGGGTGTGTGCTCTCATTCTAAAATTGTGGATTAATTCCCAGCGTTTCAGGGTACAAGCAACAGCTTTCCAACAGCCTTGACAATGCACCCCTGCCCTTCTTTCTGGCTCTGAAATGAAACCTCAAATCCTACGGCAGGCAATGCGTGAAGACACAAGATCAAAAAAATATATTCAGGATAGTTAGGAATTTATGACATCTTTGAAAAAGAAGCAGTACTTTGATCATACTTCTAATATTCTGAAATACAGTGAATAATTTCCCAGGAAATAAAACTGATAAAAAATAGGAAGGGAGACATCTATTCAGAGAATCTCCAACTTAACAAAATACCATGAAATCCTTTATGGCATGAATGAAAGAATCGCTAAATATGTTTTCCAAAAGCAAAAATAAATGTGAGGGAAAAAATATATCTATCTCCTTCTACCCAAGAGCATTTCTGCTGCCTCTGATGGAAGACAGATTCACTGGTTCACTCGCTGGGTGAGGACACGAGTGTCCTCTACTTGGGCGGCTCTGACAGCAGCACATCATGTTTGGACCTTAAATATTCATAATTTACCTCCTGAATTTGTTCAAATACATCGACAGGGCTGTCAAGACCTTACTTTATTAACATGACATTTCTACTCGCCTCTTTCCATACGGATTAATTACGTGCTACCGTAATACTGAGAATCTGCCACGTGCACTGCGCTTCCAGAAACACGAGGTAAATATCACCATTATTGTCTGACTACAGCAACCCCACAGACGAGATCTCCTACACGTAAGATTAATAACTGCTCCACACGTTTAGAGGGGGACTGTGGAAGAATGCCCAGCGTAGCACTCCGTGGGGGAGTGTGGGTGTGAATGTGCCTAAGGAGATGCCTTCTGATGTTTTCCAGAAGCAAAATTCATAATAATTATTATTGCTTGCATTACTTTTTGATTCACTGGTACCTAAATATAATAAACAGTGTCATATTCATTCATGTTCTTGCATTTATATTGGTCATGACAATGTCTCCCTCAACGTCTCACAGCATGAACAAGCCTTAGCCATGCTTCTATCTTGGGCACATTGATTCCTAACGTATACTTACGGCACACTATGTGTGATGTTGATCACATGCTGTCTGCGTGTCTGATTGTCTCTAACACCAGGAATATAGCACTGAACGAAATAAACGTCATGCTTTTATTAAGCATATTCTACTTGGGGGGGAGACAGACAAAAATCAAGTCAATTTTTTTGATTTATGCTATGAAGTGCTATGAAGAAACATAAAGCAGGGTCGGGGGACTAAAGCAGAGCGAAGCAGGAGTGAGGGATGGCGGGGAAGCCCTCTTAATGAGGTAGTGATTGTGTTTACCTTATCGAAGTCGAGAAGGCCCCTCGGCTGTGGTGACAACCGAGCACAGCTGAAGGAAAGAGCCAAGAGCATTCTAAGCAGTGGACACAGCAAGTGCTAGGGCCCTAAGTGGGTCCTGGGGCTGGGGCCAAGGGGTGGAAGGTGGGAGAGTGGTAGGACACGAAATCCAGGGACGGTGAGGGCAGACCATTACAGTCTTGTAAGTCATGGGGGTTTTTTTTTCTCCCCCTATGTCAGGGTTCTGAGCTGTGGGGAGACTTGAAAGGACCACTCTGGCTGCTGTACTGAATCCCAACTGTGGGAGGCATAGCTGAATGCAGGGAGACTCTGGTTAGAGGACCACTGTGACACTCCCAGAGGAGAAAGGCCAGCTGGCCTGGACCAAGTTGCCAGTGGTAAGATGGTGAGACACGGGCAGATTCTGGATAGAGTTTCAGTGTGTCCTGTTTGTTTTACACATGAAAAATATGTGTACGGAATACTTATTCCATCATTCAACAAGTAGCTATTGATTGACCACTCTATGTCAGGCACAATTCTAAACATTTGGGATACATCCGTAAACAAAACAGAAATCCCTGCCTTGATGGAACTTACATTCTCGTGGATGAGACATTAAAAAATAAACATAGTGATAGGGCTAGAAGAAACTGGGAGTACTGGCCAGGGTGAGGCGTGGTGACTGTAATTATAAATAAGATTGTCAGAAAGGCCTAGTTGACAATGCATCTGATGTCTGGAGGAAGTTAAAGTAAAAAAAAAAAAAAAAACCCACAAACTGGCAAATGTAAGCTCTTTCAGAGCTGGAGATTGAGTTTTAAACATCTTTTAAAGCCCCTCAATGCCTGGCATATAAAAAGTGATCAAGAAGTGGTTTTAATAGATTGATACACATTTAAGGCACACTTTTAAGCCACGCAGTTAAGACCTAATACTATAGGAATAAAGAGACATCTATATATCAAATATATCTAAAAGAAATGTGGAGTAATTTAGTCCATTTACAGAACTAGCTGGGTCAGGGTGTTACATAGGAATTATACTACAGGGAGTATTTAAATGATAAGAAATCCTTTGGTGGTCAGAGAGGAAGGATACTCGGCGATAAAATTCCACAGAAAGGCCTCAGAAGTAGTGAAGTGCGCCTCTGCGGATGTATTAGAATATTTTAACTGTTTTAAACTTGAGGTTACTTCTAGAATTAAATTGGAATAAAAAATTAGGATGTGTATAATTTATTCATCCAAAAGGCTTAAGAAAACTCTGCAGATGGAATAATGGTTTAATAATTGAAACAGTCATCATTTTCCTTAACATCAATCTTTTCCTAGGACAAGAACTAACTTTTTTCCATTAGTGAAAAGTGTCACTTCAAATTATTCATGTTTCTTAAAAGATTTTCATTGTTGGCTGAATTTGACCCATTTTTTAAGCTAAACCGCGAACAAGAAACTAGCACACAGTACATGTGGTATACAGGTGAACTGCTGAGCAGTTGAAGAAGATCATACCGTAAGAACTTTTGCTCCAGATTAGGTAGCAAACGCTGAACCATGTGACAAGTATTTGCTCTCATTAAAAAGAGATTAGGATCATAATCGGTAACGCTGGACCTACATCACGGGATGGCACCTAACTCTAATCTGGACATTTACCCTAGTGCTTGTCATGTGCTTTGACTTTTCAGTGGCCATGAAGTTATACTGCATTACTATACATACAATCTTAGCCTCAAGGAGAAAAAAAACAACAACTGGCAAAATGCTAATCTCTACTACGATGTATCTCAGGGCCGTGAGAAGGTCAGCCATTAAAAGAACCAAAATATTTAGCTTCATGGCGCCAGATTCACTGAAGTAGCTTTTTATTTCCTCATTAAGTCTCACACAAGGATTTCTGAAAACTTGCTAATCTATCCGATAGAATAGTGAGCTGCTGCTGACCCTGAAGACGGAGGAAGGTCACAAGCCTGAGAATATGGACAGCCTCCAAAAGTGGAGAAGCCAGCAGGGAAACAGGGGCCGTGGCCTCACAACCACGCAGAACTGAAAACTCCCCCAAACCCGAATGAGCCTGGAAGCAGCAAGAACTCAGGCTGACTGACACGTCGGTTTTGACCTTGTGAGAGACCTGGGGAAAGAAACCAGCTGAGCTTACACACTTCCCACAGAACAAGGAGACGGTAAATGTGTGATGTTCTAAGCCACTACATTTCTGGTAATCTGTCACAGCAGCAATAGGAATCTTAGGCAGCCCCAGCTAGAGATGACTAGACTGAAAGAGAGAGATTAATTAACTCTTCCATGTTCGCACAGCTACCACGTAAACGAGCTGCAACTCAGATCCCGGCAGCCTGACCTCAAGAGCACATGATCTGATCGGTGCGCTCCAACAAAGCTCGCCGTTACTAGCATCATTATTACACAGCACCTAGCACACTGTCTCAGACATGTAAATATTTAAGAAATGTTTCTTGAGTCAACAAATGAACAAGCAAAATTGGTGAGGAGTCGGGAGTGGGAATCTTCATTCATTTACAATCAATTATAGCTTCTTAGGTCCTGGGGAGTATGCGGGGAACAGCATATTAATAAAAGCCTACAAGAGTGTCAGGTCACAGAATGTTTTATACAACACGTAAGAATAAACAAAACACGAACTATATTTCTTTCTAAATATGCATTCACAGAAGAATGGGAAAAATAATCATAAAACACCAGCTACCCTGGATTGGCCTGAATCTTACCCCTGCATTTCATTCCTCAGGAGTGGAATCGCTTCTTTAGAGTGACGAGAAGTTTATATACATAATTATATCTTATGATTAATGGAATTGGTATTTTTCCACGTAAAGGGAGAGGTTATATTTTTACAGCTCTCTCGCAACCCTTGCCCTTGACAACGTTCTCAGAAGCCTCACGCAAATTTCTCAAAGGGCAGGATGATAAAGTGACTAATAAAAATTAATAAATTACAGCCTATTCTTAGAAGCTATTAATGAAACGACAAATCTTATCATTCTGATTAGCTTCTGCAAGATGCAGAGGTGTGTTTATTGCCAAATTAGCTGGTATCTACACTGACACTCCCACTCCCAGAAGGAACCCACACGTTACAGCAAAGGCAAAGGGCACAGAAGAACAGAGTTAGGTTCACATTTCAGTCCTATAGCCAAAACCTAACTCTCCATGACACCCAAGTAGTAGATCAACATATCTTTTCTGTGGGCATCCACTGAGGGCTGAATGCCTGTCAGTGGGGACAAAGACATAGATTAAAAATATAACAAGCGGGCTTCCCTGGTGGCGCAGTGGTTGGGAGTCCGCCTGCCGATGCAAGGGACACGGGTTCGTGCCCCGGTCCGGGAAGATCCCACATGCCGCGGAGTGGCTGGGCCCGTGAGCCATGGCCGCTGAGCCCGCGCGTCTGGAGCCTGTGCTCCGCAACGGGAGAGGCCGCAACAGTGAGAGGCCCGCGTACCGCAAAAATTAATAAATAAAAATTAAAAAAAATATATATATATATATATATAACAAGCATGTAAAATATTCTATCTAAATATCAAAACTAAGAGCTCACATCTAGGCTAAATGTTAGACACAAGCATGTAACAGCTGAAGAACCTGTTTATAATGTGGGAATGTCTGTACACAGGAGCATGGGAAAAAACGTCACAGCATATAGGAGGGGGAGCCTCCCACAATGATGCTAACCTTCAACAGTACTGGCAATATCCCAGCCAATAAAACTTGGCTTTCTCCATAAATCTAGTGCTATATTAAGCGAGCAAAGTACAGTAAGTATGTAGTTTCAGTGCAAATCATACCACTCCTATTCTATCCACCCTCCACTACTGATCCAGCTGACACTTGTGCTCAGCTGTAAGTGGACTGGATCGGTTTAAGTCACAGGACACCAAACCATCAAGCCCAGAGCTATTTAAGACTGTTCTGGATGTCTTATCCTTCCCCTTAAGTCTTCAAATTGTTTATGGACTCAGTGTAAAACTTGACTATGCCCATGGGCTCAGCAAAGCAGGGCTTCAGGACATATGTTCAGGACATAGCTTAACTCAGTTCAGGTAGAGATGCAGGTGTCTAGCAAGCTCGTCACTTGGCATCCCTTCAAACTGATATTCTTTACACAAATTTTCAATATTTTATGTGAGTTGATTCTACTGATACAAGTTGTTTTACTTCTTTTTTAAATAACTCATTTGTTGGCTGTTCTCTCTTTCCCTCTTCCAGCTCAATCTAAACAAGACCTCCTCACAAAAGCATTCATGCAAAATGCAGAATTTATTGAGGACTTCACTCGGTTTGCAATAATTTGTTCCAAAAATCCCCAACAGACATTATCTTCTTGGACTTGGAGCTGCTGGGTCTCTCTTTTTCCTCTTCAAGCCCATAATCTTCATGCTATTACAAAACTCTACTGTCTGTACTATGAGGATAATGAAAATAAAAAAACACAGACAATAACAGGTTATTATCAACAATGTAGAGAAATTAAAACTTCCATTCATTGTTGATGAAAACATAAAATAGTGCAACTACTTTGGAAAACTGTTCCTTAAAATGTTAAAGTCACCATTTGACTCAGCAATTCCACTCCTAAGTAGATACCCAAGAGAAATTAATACATATGTCCACACAAGAACTTGTACATAAATGTTCATAGCAGCATTATTTCTGTTAGCCAACGGGTGAAAACAACCCAAATGTCCATCAATGGATGAGTGGATAAATACAATGTAGTATAGTCATACAATGGACTATTACCCAGTCATAAAAGGAATGAAGTACTGATGTATGTTCCAGCATGGATGAACCTTGAAATTTATGCTAAGTGAAAGAAGACAGTCACAAAAGACCACATATTGTGTGATTCCATTTATAAGAAATGGCCATGATAGGAAATCTATATAGGTGGAAAGTAGATTAGTGTTTTTCTAGGGCTGGTAGCAGTGGAGGGGGGAAGTGGGGAAGGAATGGGGAGTGCCTACTAATGGCCTTGGAGTTTCTTTTCAGAGCGATAAGACTGTTCAAAAACCAGATAGTAGTGATGACTGCCCTCTATGAATACACAAAAACCACTGAATTGTACACTTTAAAAGGGTCAATCTTATGGTGTATAAATTGTATCTCAATAAATAAGGAAATTCTGTTGGCTCTAAAATCCAGTGTAGGAAAAAGTTAGATGAGAACTCTCAGTTAAAGATGAGTTTATATACTAAATGGGAAGGAAATCCAAAAGAGAAGGGATATATGTATATGTATGAGTCACTTCGCTGTACAGCAGAAAGTGACACAGCAGTGTAAAGCAGCTATACTCCAATAAAAATAAAATAAAATAAGCTACAAGGATATATTGTACAGCACAGGGAATACAGCCAATATTTTATAATAACTTGATGGAGTATAATCTATAAAAAGTTTGAATCACTATGTCGTGCACATGAAACTAATATAATTTTGTGAATCAAATATACCTCAATTTTAAAAAGTAGATACATTTTAAAAAAAGAAACGAAACTGTCAAACTGTTTTCCAAAGTGCTGTACCATTTTTACATTCATACTAGCAGTGTGTGAGAGCTCTACTTCCTTTATATCATCACCGACACTTGTATGGTCAGTCTTAATTTTAGTCATTCTGATAATGTGTAAGTGGTAGCGCATGGTGGTTTTAATTTGTACTTCCCTAATGACTAATGATGTTGAATAGATTTTCATTTGTTTAAAAAAAAAAAGTATATATAGTAAAAAGTGAAATGTACTTCCAGAAACATGTACCCATCCACATAGAATATTTTTAAACAATCACCTCAATAATAATACATATCAGTCATTTATGGAAGCAGATGGAAGCAGAACCAAACTGGAATATCATCAAAACGTATAAAGTCATGTGTGGAAACCTGGGTCTCCTGGCACCACATTTCTCATTTATTCCAGTGGAGGGCTCACACATCTGACTGACAGCTGGGACAGATATGCAAATGGCAATGCTTTCCGCTCTGAGTTTAGGTCTTTATCCAGAAAAAATGCATAATTTATATATTTGGCATTGCTTATAGAAAACCTAAAAAGCATATACTGAAAATGGAAAGGGCTTAAACTTGGAGTTTAATATAATGATTCTCTTTTTCATAGAAACAGATTTGTGAGGGTTGAATAATTTTGAAAGAAAAGGAACTCAGTAAGAAGGAATGAACCTAGGGAAGGAGACATTTCATATGCTTCCTCTGGAGCTCACACTACCAAAGGAGTAATGACTTAAGAATTAGTATTATAAAGCACCGAGCTGATCTCCCTGTGCTATGCGGCTGCTTCCCACTAGCTATCTACCTTACGTTTGGTAGTGTATATAAGTCCATGCCTCTCTCTCGCTTTGTCACAGCTTACGCTTCCCCCTCCCCATATCCTCAAGTCCATTCTCTAGTAGGTCTGTGTCTTTATTCCTGTCTTACCCCTAGGTCCTTCATGACATTTTTTTCCCTTAAATTCCATATATATGTATTAGCATACGGTATTTGTCTTTCTCTTTCTGACTTTCACTCTGTATGACAGACTCTAGGTCCATCCACCTCATTACAAATAACTCAATTTCGTTTCTTTTTATGGCTGAGTAATATTCCATTGTATATATGTGCCACATCTTCTTTATCCATTCATCCGATGATGGACACTTGGGTTGTTTCCATTTCCTGGCTATTGTAAATAGAGCTGCAATGAACATTTTGGTATATGAGTTTTTTTGTATTATGGTTTTCTCAGGGTATATGCCCAGTAGTGGGATTGCTGGGTCATATGGTAGTTCTATTTGTAGGGGTGGGATAGGGAGGGTGGGATAGGGAGGGTGGGAGGGAGGGACACGCAAGAGGGAAGAGATACGGGAACATATGTATATGTATAACTGATTCACTTCGTTATAAAGCAGAAACTAACACACCATTGTAAAGCAATTATACTCCAATAAAGATGTAAAAAAAAAAAAAGAACTAGCATTATAGCTAGCCAACATCTGCATAGTACTTTAAAATTTGCAAGGCCAAACCACTCAGCTAACGTCAAACAATACAAGTGGCATTATGATATATATCAATAGAATAGATAAAAGACAGCCTTAACTCAAACTTATCTAGTGAATACCTCACGTAATGAAGAAAACCAGCACAAGGCTCAAGCACAAGTCAGTGTACGAAATTAGATTTCTTTACCATTAGGCTCTGCACTGATTAAAATGGCATTACTAGGGTGGTTTTCTTAAGAAAAACAGATGCTGTCTACATTATCCAATGCTCATAAGCTAAAATTCACAGGTACTTAACTCTCACATAGTGTTTGAACAGCCGCTATTGTAAAATTCTATCCCATTTAAAATCAAGTATGCGGGGGGAGGCAAAGGAGAACGTCCATCTAAAGAGACGAACTGATCACATATTCTTCCCAAGACCCCACTAAAATGACGGTAAAATGATGTTTAAAAAGTATAAGCGCCCGCAAGCAAAAAAAGAACAGCGGAGAAGACAGAAGGGGATGAGATTTCAAAGCCATTTGGAAGTGAATGCGAGTGACTGAAAACAGACAGGCTGTTCGAAAGCCCAGCAGGCTCCAGGGAGCTTCCACCACCCCGAGCACCCAGGCAAGCATGCCGGCAGGCAGGAGTGCTGAGGTTTCGGCTCTTCATAATGTCAGTGTATTCCTGGACATCTGACATAGCTAAGGGCTAGAGCAAGGAACACAGTTGAAAATGTAAAGATTAGTGAACATGTGCTGAGAACTAACGGGTCCATTAGCTTACTTCCCACGTCCCTCCCACTCCTGCCCTTGAGGAACTCAATGGTTGAAGAGAAAAATATGTCCACACATTGACATTTGTGGGTCCCCAATGAAACAGCTAGATTTCTCTATGTCCCCACTATCTAATCTTCCTGAAGTGAGGTACACCAGTAGACAAGCCCACCGGCCCACATTCAAAATGTTATTCCTAAATCACAGTAGCCAAAGATGTTCATATGTTTGAGTAAAGAGATACAAAAAGAAATATAAGGGGGAGAAAACCAAACCAAAAACAAAGAAGTACATACCACCAAAAGCCTTACTTGTATCTCAGAAAGAATAAGAATAGAATGCTATAAAACAGAGTACTTTGAAACAGAGCATAAATATGTTGGCTATTAAAATCGAAAAGCTAAAATTCAAACAGACAAGGTTGGAAAATAAAGTTGACTAAATTTCACAGAGAACAGATTTAAAAGAAAATTATCAAACCTCTAAAGGCACAATAAAAGATAAGACAGGTACATTTCCAAGACCAAAAGACAATATTTTCCAGGTTGAAGGAATTTGCTGAGTGTCTAACACAATAGTTGAGAAGGGACTGCAGGGAACAGCAGGTCCAGGAAGACTGGTGTGGGAGGCTCAGGGTGACACCTACTACTGGGGGAGAAGCAGCAAAAGGGCCAAAGAGGAATCGCCCCAGAAATAAAG
Source organism: Monodon monoceros (assembly GCF_005190385.1). Lineage (NCBI taxonomy): Eukaryota > Metazoa > Chordata > Mammalia > Artiodactyla > Monodontidae > Monodon > Monodon monoceros. Next base: position 8,180,150 of record NW_021703777.1, read on the forward strand.
AATTGATAAATTATTTGATGTTTTGAAAAAAATAGGTAATGGTGGATTTGTTGGAGCAATTTGAAAAAAATTGCAGATATGTTTTCATTCACATAATTTTCTATAAACCTAAGACAAATATTAACATCAGGCAATGCACCTCACACAGGCACACACCCTCACACAGTCTTAACAAGGTAAAAATTAATTATGAATTCAGCTAAAATTATGATAGAACGATACTGGAGTAAGTAACAATGTAATAGCTAATTCTCATTGCCTCGTAAGTGGAGGCAATGAGATAATGTCTGAAAGTGAGAGATCAAGATAAAACATTATATTATCAAACGGAAGCAAATACCAAAAGAACAGCTAGGTAAGTGAAAACTGATTGGCTCTGGGAAAGAAAATTAAGGGCTGCCAAAGGGTGTGTAGGGGTTTTCTATAAAAATCTTTTAATTTTATTTGATTTTTTTAATAAAACCATATGCATGTATTAGTTTGACAAAAATATTTCTTTAAATAAAGGAAAATATGTCAAAAGCAATAAGATGATGAATTTTATTAAGAGTAATAACATCACTTAACAATGTGCCTCTTCAGTGTTTGATTAATAACGTTACTGACAAACCACCAAACCCAATTATATTATATTAACCACCCATTCCCCCCACCTTCCTGAACACACACTCTATGCTCACTGCTGAAATCACGTACCTGTTTTCCAAACACCTTTGGCTCCTGTAATCCTTTCTTCCTAAAACGAACACCATCTGTGGGAATTCTACCAGCCCTCCAAAGCCCAGTTCAAGTACTAATTCCTTCTTCCATAAACCCTCCTTATCATCTGACTTAGAAATGATTCCTCGCTGTCAACCCCACTTTATTCTGTGTATCCTGGCTCTCTGTGTACATGTTCTAGTTCCCTACTAAAACTGTAAGCCCACTGTTGACAGGACAGTATCCTACTTTTCTATGTGATCAATAAAATACCAAACAATGCCTTCACCTCAATTTAATAATTGAAAAATTTCCAATCACTGATTTAACGTAAAAAAAGTCCTGTACTATATATAACAGGCCATATTTGCAGGTTTATGCTTTCATTAAAATTATATAAAATATTTTTAAAAATAAAAATTGATAACTGGTAGCCATTCCAAAAATATTCCCAAATGAATTTCTGGAAGATATTGTCCATATTGTGTGATTTACCAGCTCAACCAACAATCAAAAGTTTAAGTAGTTTCAATTAACTTGGGCAAGAATTTTGAAATCTTCATTTAACTCCAAACTGGAACTCATTTTGTCCTTTTTCCTTCCTCCTCCTTAATCATTAGGCAGGTAGGTGCACTTATTCTTCTGTAACTTTTTTTTTAAGAGACAGGGAAGTTAGGATACAGAAAGGATAAAGAAATCAATTTTAAGGTTAAAGTGGAAAACTTGAGGGAAATCACACTAAATGGTCTGTCTTTGTATAACTAAGAAACCAAGGGGTGGAAGCGAGGGTTGAGGATAAATTGGGACATAAGCACAGGGAAGGAAGACTGCATTCGAACTATGGATGCCTGTGTCTCATCTCTAGAGATGATGACTTAATTGGCGTAGGAGGTAATGATCTCTGGGATTTTTCAAAGCTTCCCAGATAATTCTTCTGGGCTTCCACAGTTGAGAAGCACTAACTTAACATTTATTAAACATATATGACTGACACTGTTTTAAGTGCTTTAATGGATAAACTTATCCACAACAAACTCAGGAAGTAAACACTACTATGAACAAACTACTACCACAGTTAGGGAAACTAAGTGTGGTGGTTTCACAACGTCCACAAAGTCTGACACTTCTTCCTTCAAAAGATGGTGCCTAGTTCCTCTCCTCTTGAATATGGGCCAGATTAAGGACTCACTCCTAATGCACACAATGTGGGGCAAATGATGCTATTTGACTTCTGGGGCTAGGTCACTGAAAAGATAGCTTCCATCTCTCCTGATGTGCTCACTCTGGGGGAAGCCAGCGACATGTTATGAGGACACTCAAGCAGCCATCAGGAGAGGCCCATAGAGAAAGGAACTGAGGCTTCTCACCAAGAGCCAGCACTGAATTGCCACCCATGTGAATGGACCACCCTAGAAGCAGCTCCCCCAGCCCCAGTCAAGCCTTCGGATAATTGCAGCCCTTTGACAACTCTTGAAAGCAACTCCCTGACAGACTCTGAACCAGTACTGCCTAACTAAACCACACCTGAATTCCTAGCCCACAGAAACTATGACAGAAAGTACATGTTTAGAGTAGTTTTAAGAAAATTGTTACGTAACAATAGATACCTAATATACTCAGGCACAGAAAGGTTAAGTAGCCTGTCCGTACCAATGCAGCAGGCAGCGGGCAAACAGATTTGTAACTAGTCAGAACGGACCCAGAGCCTATGCTCTAAGCCATATGCTATCATTTCTTTCTTCAAAATGAAGATTATCCTATCTGTACCTCATCAGAGTTGATGCTGGGATCAAAAGAGGTTATATAAGTAAAATACCTTCTAGGTATTATGCAGTGAGGAGTCACTAGCACCTATTATCACTAAAAGGAATAAATTCTTAAAGAGAATCAATATTAAAATACAAACAAAACTACAGAAAATTATCTATACAAAAAATGAAAACACACCCCAGTAACATTTTTTTCCACAGCTTATCATTCGTTTTAAACTCATTCCTTACTCCTAGCTCTGCTAGTCATCTTTTAAGATTTCCAAGAAAAAAACAGCAATTCTGTAGTCACGATTTCTATTCCAGAGACCACCTAGTTAGCATCCACTGTAGGCATTTTACTAATTAATTTTTAATCATATATATACCAAACTGTGGTAAGTTTTTAAAAGTAGCGTTGTGGACTGAATTGCGTCCCTACAAAATTCACAGGCTGAAGCCCTAACCCTCAACGTGACTGTATGTAGAGGCGGGGCTTTTACAAAGGCAATTAAGGTTGCGTGAGGTCATATAGCTGAGGCTCTAATCCAAAAGAACTGTTGTCCTTACAAGAAGGGGAAGAGGCAGGAGAGCACACACACAGGAAAGGCCATGGGAGGCAGCAGTGAGAAGGCACCACTTGCAAGCTCAGGAGAGCTCCAAAAATTACCCTGGCCAGCACCTTGATGTTGGGCTCCCAGTCTCCAGAACAGTGAGAAAATACTTTTCTGTTGGTTAAGTCTCCCATTCTGTGGTATTCTTTTATGGCGGCCTGAGCTGACTTATATGCACAGTATGATGGCAAAAGCTTGGGCTTCGGAGTGAGGCAGGTCCTAGCTCTGCACATTCTAGCTGCTTGCTCTTTGGTAAGTAACTTACCCTCCCCAAACTTCACTTTTCTTATCTATGAAATATTTGTAGGAGTAGCTGTAATGGAGTTTGGAAGGCACACGTATGTAAAGCCTCTAGGCAAAATCTTGGCACAGAAAAGGTACTTAAGTCATGATGAAAGATATATAAAATCCCCTTGCTCTCATCAGTTTACAGCTACACTATTGTCCACACATAAGTGATGCTCAGGATTCTAAGTATGAACACGATTAAGTCTACAAAGATGACTATAAAGTTCACATCTTCAGCCTGATACCCCTCTCCCAAGCACTAATGTTCATTTTATTCATTTAAAACGAGCTGCTCGGGCTTCCCTGGTGGCGCAGTGGTTGAGAGTCCGCCTGCTGATGCAGGGGACACGGGTTCGTGCCCCGGTCCGGGAGGATCCCACATGCCGTGGAGCGGCTGGGCCCATGAGCCATGGCCGCTGAGCCTGCGCGTCCGGAGCCTGTGCTCCGCAACGGGAGAGGCCGCGACAGTGAGAGGCCCGCGTACCGCAAAAAAATAATAATAAATAAAATAAAATAAAATAAAATAAAATGAGCTCCTCATCATGGCCCCATGATCTTCCTTTCTTGACTTTCACTATTGTTATTAATAGACCAATTACCAAGATGCCACATCAGGATCTCTCCTCTTTCTTCAATAACAACAGCTGGATCTCTGAGATAGGAGACAGACAATAAAGTCCCCACAAAGAGATCATCAGATCCTACCAAGCATCTGAGCCTTTGGGCTAAGTCCCAAATTCACCTCAAGGTAATAGCATCTGAGCCTTTGGGCTAAGTCCCAAGTTCACCTGAAGGTAGAGAAGGAGAATTAGTCAGTCACAGAAGGTTCCTAGAAAGTTGAAGACTGGGCTTCTTCATTTCAGGACAAAAGATCAAGTCTAACAGACTGAAGCATTTTATAAAATGTTAAGATCCACCGTAGGTAGAGATAGAAAAGATTTGAATTATTGAAGACAAAACAACGTTAGTTGCTTTAAGCCTTGTCAAAGCACAGGAGTTGGCAGGGAGCTCTCCCCAGTGCTATGTCAACCTTGCCTCAGAAATTTCCTTCCCAATTTAATTGTTTCCATTCACAAAAGTTTAAGAAACGCCCTCCGCTGCTGTGGCCTTCCCAGGGCCCATTTCTGTGGGCTTCACCAAAGTTATGGCCACCAGAGTCGGGCCACCACGCTACTCGTCCCACAGTTTTTCACTCCTTTCTTATGCTCGCCCTCTAATTATCAGCTATCATGTTTCTGCCCATGTTTCCTCTCTCATATTTCTGTCTCTGGCAACCTTCCTTTAAAATTCCAATACCAGTGTCTGTTTGGGATGATGAGAAAGTTCTGGTAATGGGTAGTAGTGATAGCTGTACAACACTGGGAATGCACTTAATGTCACTGAATCGTACACTTTAAAATGGTTAAAATGATCAATTTTACATTATGTATATTTACCCCAGATTTAAAAAAATATTCCATTGCCTATTACTTATCAGACACAGGTCGTTAGGATCAAGATTTCTGCCAGTACTCTAGATAGTCCCCCTGCACCCAGCATCTCCCCACCCAACCATCTTACACAGCACAGCCTGAAATACTGCTTCCATCATATGACTTCTTTCTTCAAGTATTTACTACTTAACAGATAAATATTAGTTCCTTTAGCCTAACGTTCAAGACCCTCTACCACCTAGTCTCAACCTACTTTTTAAATTATATATTTGGCAAATTTCCTTTCGCTATGGACAACTCTGTCAGACATTCCTGTCTTACACTGACAGTGTTTTTACTCACGCCCTTTCCTCACCTAGAAGATTTTCCTCTCCATTGAAATTAATTTTACATACCCCAGTTTTACTTTTTTCACCAAGCATTCTCTGATTACCATAAACCAGACTGGCTTCCTCCTCTCCTTGTGAACACCAGCTGAATGCACTTGCTCATCTGAAGGACTGCAGAAGGTGTACAACATACATTCTACCTCCTCAATTAAACAGCACACTCCTCGAAGTCAAGAAGTTTAATCTTTTATTTCTTGGGACCATCCAGTGTATAAGTAGATGGTATTAAATAAATATTGATGGATTGATCCAACTCAAACAACAACAAGAATATTCCATGATGAGGCAGAAATATTTGTATTTACATTATAGAAGATTTTTCAATAGAGAGCATTCAAATACTGTAAAGGGGTTTCTAGTTAATTCTAAATTAAATGAATCCTATCCTAAAATCATTTTATTGCTTGCCATTCATATTTATTCCCCAAACACATCTGAAATTATTAAAATAAAAAATAGATATGTTACTGGCCCACCAAGATAAGGATAAAATAATATCAGAAGTCATGGAATATAGCCAAACTGAGACAATTATACTGGAAACCTAAATTAAGGAAGGCAAGTTGGTACAATCAGAGATAGGTTTAACATGACAACAGGAAAGGCTAATCACTGAAGATCCTTTAGAGTCTCTCAAAGATGAATTGTCTAGAGCAGGCATCTGACAGAAGCAAAAGGCTCTGGCAGAAATCAACTTTATACAGAACTTTTTGATAAACACGTGGTATGCAGATGTATTGGTTTGCTAACTAAAAATATATACCGTCTCAGAGCTTTAGACACTAGACAAAGTCTCAAGTTGATAATTATCTAAAGCTGATAATTTTTTATAAAAAGGAAAGAATCTAAATGTCCATGCACACAAGGGGCCACTGTTGATCTACAAGATCAAAGGGTGGTCTAGAGCATGGGTATGCTCACAGGCGGCAGCCATGCTGTCCTTGGTGGCACCTGTGGTTTAGCTTAAATGTCTAAAAATATATTAAGTTGGGGCTCCAGACTTCCATCCTCTAAAGTATGGAAGAGATGAGCTTGAGCTGAAAAATTTTAAGTTATATTCAATTACAAATAGCTTGCCCTTTATACAGGATACAATTCGAAGGCCCACAACATTTAAAAAAAAAAAAAGAAATCTGGCATTGATCTGTGACAGACTATCAAAAAAACTAATCTGGTGTCATAAGGATTGAAATATAAAACTAGTGTAGTCTTTACTAGGGAAACTGTTTCAAAAAATTTTATTATATATTATTGTCTAACAGAAAAGAGATGAGAATATTATAACAGGCCAAGTGTAATATCTACTTAGTGAGTCTGCAAAGAGCCTTCAACCTCTGGCTTTGGAGTGACCAGTTGCAGTGGGTACCCTCTACTGTGAGAGTACTGTGCGCAGGGTGAGCCAGCAGAAGCACAGGAGCCCTACTTGCATATTTTCTACCTGGACTATCAAAGAGAGAAGTTTATTTTATAAAGGCTATACTGTCTGGCACCTAAGACATACTTTATTCCCTCTACTTAGCAGCTGACCTAACTTGTAAGTACTTCATTAGTACTTCCCTTTATTGAACTTCTCAGATCTAACCTCAGAGGTTTTCAAGCAATGAGAGAATACTACCAATAAAGCAAAAATTAGTGTTTCTGCCCCATTCAGAATTTGTTATTTGTGCGCAATCGCACAACCCCCAAGGCTGACTAAATAAGCAGTCTTACTTCTATTAGAATGATACCCCTTGCTTTTTCTGATGCTTATCAACTTTTTTAGCCACCAAGAAAACATGTCACGAATGATAATTTACAAAGAAAACTTGAATTATAACACATTACTATAATGTAAAAATTAACAAAAAAAATAAAAGAGTGCACTCTCATTATCAAATGAAAGCTATCCTAGGAAATGTGATACACTTTTAAAATTCACCAGTATTCACAAGTAGTAGTAGTACAGTAAGATAGTATTATGATTATAGTATTATAAGTTATAATAATATATAATTATCGTATTATAAATTATAAGATATAATTTTAAGAGTAACAAAGATTCTTTGTAATACTAAATATTTTGTATTAGGCACACAATATTGTAAATCTTCAACTTGCTTTTGTAGCAATTACTTTAAAATGTAGCTTACTGATAAAAAAACTTAAAAGCACTGAAGAAAACCATAACAGACAAATAGTTCTGCAATTTTTGCTTTCATATTTTATTCCTGCTTTTCAATAGAATACAATATGGCCTTCTCACTTACTCATTCTTTAGCATACTACATGTGAATAGTTATACCACTGCTTTAAAGGAATGTGGCTTTAAGTAACATCCTTCTTAATCTGGTATCTAACACTCTTATAAATACATTTTCCCATTTTCACCCTAACTTGTCAAAAACAGGGAAAGAAATGGCTTTTCAAAGCTAAATCATTTTTCTTCCTATATTTAGGGGGGGGAGAACTCAATAATGATTATGTCTAAAATTAGTACCTTTAAAAATGAAGATTCTTCATTTAAAACCACTTTATAATACAATCAATGTTACACACCACATTAACAAATTGAATAAAAATCATATGATCATCTCAATAGATGCAGAAAAACCTTTTGACAAAATTCAACATCCATTTATGATAAAAATTCTCCACAAAGTGGATACAGAGGAAATGAATCTCAACATAATGAAGACTGTATACAAAAAGCCCATAACTAACATCACACTCAGTGAAAAGCTGAAAGCATTTCCTCTAAGATCAGGAACAGGACAAAGATGCACACTTTTACAACTTTTATTCAGCACAGTATTGGAAGTCCTAGTCACAGCAATCAGTCAAGAAAAAGAAATAAAAAGAATCCAAATTGGAAAGGAAGAAGTAAAGCTGTCACTATTTGCAGATGACCTGATACTAAAAATCCTAAATATGCCACCAAAAACTACTAGAGTTCATCAACGAATTTGGTAAAGTTTCAGGACACAAAATTAATATACAGAAATCTGTTGCATTTCTGTACACTAACAACAATCAGAAAGAGAAGTTAACAACCCCATTTACCAATGCTTCAAAAATATATATATATCTAGGACTAAATCTAACTAAGGAGGTAAAAGACCTGTACTTGGAAAACTGTAAGACAATGATGAAAGAAATTGAAGATGACACAAACAGATGAAAAGATATACAGTGTTCATGGATTGGAAGAATTAACATTGTTAAAATGACTATACTACCCAAAGCAATCTAAAGATTCAAAGCAATCCCTATTAAAATACCAATGGGTGTTTTCACAGAACTAGAAGACTTCTAAATTGTATGGAAACACAAAATAACCTGAATAGCCAAAGCAATCTTGAGAAAGAAGAATAGAGTTGGAGGTATCACACTCCCTGATGTCAGACTATACTACAAAGCTAGAGTCATCAAAATAGTATGGTACTGGCACAAAAAGAGACATATAGATCAATGGAACAGAATAGAGAGCCCAGAAACAAACCCACATACTTATTATCAATTAATATGACAAAAGAGGCAAGGGGAAAGGACAGTATAATGGGGAAAGGACAGTTTCTCCAAGAAGTGGTGCTGGGAAAACTAGACAGCTATATGTAAAAGAATGAAATGAGACCATTTTCTCACACCATATAAAAAATAAACTCAAACTGATTAAAGACCTAAATGTAAGACCAAAACCATAAAACTCTTAGAAGAAAACACAGGCAAAACACGAACATAAATTGCAGCAGTATTGTTTTGATCTGTCTCCTAAAGCAAAGGAAACAAAAGCAAAAATCAACAACTGGGACCTAATTAAACTTAAAAGCTTCAGCACGGCAAAGAAAACCATTGACAAAATGAAAAGACAACCTATTAAATGAGACAAAATATTTGCAAAAGATATGACCAATAAGGGACTAATATCCAAAATATGTAAATAGTTCATATAATTCAACATCAAAAAAACAAACCAATTAAAAAAATGGCCCAAAGACCTGAATAGACATTTTTCCAAAGACATACACATGGCCAAACAGGCATATGAAAAGATACTCAACATCGCTAATCATTAGAGAAGTGCAAATCAAAACCACAACAAGCTATCACCTCATACCTGTCAGAATGGCCATTATCAAAAAGAACACAAATAACATAGGTTGGTGAGGATGTGGAGAAAAGGGAACCCTTGTACAATATTGGAGGAATGTAAATGAGTGCAGCCACTATGGAAAACAGTATGGAGGGTTCCCAAAAAAGTAAAAATAGAACTACCATATGATCCAGCAATTCCACTCCTGGGTATATATCCAAAGAAAATGAAAACACTAATTTGAAAAGATATATGCACCCCAATGTTCATAGTGGCATTATTTACAATAGCCAAAATATGGAAGCAAACTAAGTGTCCACCAATAGATGAATGGATTAGAAGATGTGGTATATATATTTAATATATACACATATACAATGGAATAGTACTCAGCCATAAAATAAGAATGAAATTTTGCCTTGACAGCAACATGGATGGACCTAGAGGGTATTATGCTTAGTGAAATAAGTCAGACAGAGAAAGACAAACACTGTCTTATCACTTAGATGTGAAATCTAAAATAATAAAACAAATGAATACACATAACAAAACAGAAACGGACTCACAGATATAGAGAACATACTAGCGGTTACCAGTAAGGAAAAGGAAGAGGGAAGGGGCAAGATAGGTTGGGGTAGAGGATTAAGAGGTACAAACTACTATTTATCAAATAAATAAGCTACAAGGATATATTGTACAGCACAGGGAATATAGCCAATATTTTATGATAACTTTAAATGGAGTATAACATATAAACATTTTGAATCACTATGTTGTACACCTGAAACTAATATAATATTGCAAATGAACTAGACTGCAGTGAAAGAAAGATGCTTAAGAACATTTAAAAAATCCATTTTAACCTCAGTTATGTAAAACAACTACTGTTTTAGGATTCAGTCTTGCTTAAAAGAAAAGGAAAGCCCGCCAGTGACTTTTCGGTCTCAAAGGTCACTAACCAAACACAATTTAATTAATTAATATTTCCTACATAGAATTTAATGCCTTAGTCTTAGTATCAATACTTCCATGGCAGTCACTAACTAGTCAGAAAAGAATTTCTTTGGTCCCAAAGCATCAGGGCTTTTCAATGCCAATAGTCTTAGAAATTACATTTAATATAATGGTATTTCGTCATCAGTTGAGCATTATTTTAGGGTAGAAGATGAAGATCTAGAGTGAAATAGCAAGATGATGGTTATGGAGAGATCACAAATATTTAAAATCCTATTTTAACATTTAGAATTTAAGTATTTAATATTTAAAACCTTAGTGTTAGCTGAAAAATAAAATTGCTTTAATTCCTAGAAGGATTCAGTGTACTGACCCTGAAAGAGCTGAATGAACCGAGGCTGCAGTGCCGAGGTGATCACGCCCTCCGGCAGCTCCCTCAGGAAGAGCTTTAACAGGCTGGCCGCCGCGCAGACGTCGCCGTCCCTCCCCAGCTCCACAGGCACCCCACTCTCAAACTTCCATCGAAGCTGTTCCACCACCCTGACGTTGCCATTCACCCGAAAAAGGCCTTCCTGGGTGAGTCCTGGAACAGCAAAGTACATGCACAGAAAATAACAGAGGTCTCTCACAAACAGGTACAAACTCTAAAGAACAGCGACGTAAATAAATCTCAGTATAGAATTTTCTGAATAATTATCAAGCACTGGAAGATTTTCACGTCCTATAAAAATGTTTTCTTAGAATAATACATCTTCCCATCTATTATGTACCAACTACAAAGATCGTAAGTGGTTACAAAAGCTGACGTCTAAAACTAAGGTTAGGACACATACAAACACAGAACACGTACTTCTCTATAAAGAAATTTCATTCATATAATTTTCTACAGTGTATAACAGAAACTTACCCTGGGCTCCGAAAGCAGCTTAGCATTTTGAGAACAACTATTCAAGAAAAAACTAACATGTACGCAAAACATTTTAACTATATGTGATTACCTTTGTAATAATCTGATAAAGAACTATTACTTCTTTAGTAATTAATAAATTCAAATTATAAGACTCAAGAGACTGTAAAGTAGCGGCAGACGAGATCCTTGCCTTTAGCCAATTGATTTGTGATTATTAGTGCTGGCTGGGGTCGGCAGAGAAGGCTTCACGGAGGAGCCATGGCTCCGCTGCATAATCTTTGGCTAAAGCACAGGCATGACTGGGGGACTGAGGCTGACGTACCGCGAAGCTAATGAAATTTAAGCTTCAGGGCCTCTCATTTATTGGGGCCCTTTCCAATGCTCTGTCCCTAATTCTATACTCTTAATTTTGTGTTCTTTTTCTTAAAGAGGGCCCCAGAAGGACTAACCATCAGACCCACAAAAACTTGATCTACCCCTGACAAAGAGAAACAAATGTATGAACTGAGAAGCAGAGAGAGGAGAGTGTAAAGAAAGGCAGGCAGATGAAAATATGGGGTGTTTAGGTCAAAGAGTGATAGGGTACTAAAATGGAAGAAATGCTAAGTAGAGGGTCATGAATGTCAAGGGAAAGAGTGACGACTTTATCATTATTTATCACTGGGGCATTAAATGTGTGTGAGTTGGGGGCGGGCAGGGGAGAGACACAACATAATCGTGGTTTAAGGAAGACCTAGTTAGCAAAGAAGCAGAGAATGGAGAAGGCAGAGAGCTTGCCTTAGGGGGACTACAGTCAACTGTAAGACAGATTATGGTGGGAAGGAAGTTGAAAAGGAGAGAATGAAGATGATTTGGTAACTTAGTACAAAAAGAAAATAGGGAAGACGAAGGGTTGAAACATAACTTTAAGGTTTGAAAACTAGAAATCCAGGAGAAAGCATGGTAAAGGATAAGGTGAACTGAGGGGGGAGGGTGGCAGCTGCTTTAAGGTAGAGCATAATGATTTCCAGCTCAGTGTGCTGGATTCAAAGAGACAGAGCACCATGAAAGCAGTGAGTCAGACCACGGAGGGATGTTCAAGGTGTAAGACACATTCTAAGAAAAGAGTGACCTGGGCTTCCCTGGTGGCGCAGTGGGTGAGAGTCCGCCTGCCGATGCAAGGGACGCGGGTTCGTGCCCCGGTCTGGGAAGATCCCACATGCTGCGGAGAGGCTGGGCCCGTGAGCCACGGCCGCTGGCCGCTGAGCCTGCGCGTCCGGAGGCTGTGCTCCGCAGCGAGAGAGGCCACAACAGTAAGAGGCCTGCATATCGCAAAAAAAACCCCAAAAAACAAACAAAAAAAAACTCACATGAATTTTAGCTCCAATTTTGACAAAAATCTGTGAAACCAGAGATGCTATTAAAAATATTTAACAACCAGTATGGCCACAGCACCATGTAATCAGAGAAGACACCAGTGAGTTTGTGCGCTAGGCAGCTTCTCGACTGGCCCCAACGATACCCACCTCTTGGTAACCATATCGTGTATAATCCTCTCCCCGCTTGAGTGCGGTCTGGACCTAGTGACTTGCTTCTAACCAAGAGAACATGATTAGGTTCCAAGCTCACTTCTGAGATCGGGTTATAAAAGACTGTGATGCCTACTTCGTTTCCTTGTGTGCGCTCTCTCTCTCTCTCTGGCTCTTCTTGCTTTGCTCACTGTGATGAATCAGCTACTATTTTGTGAGCTCCCTTATAAAAAGGTCCACGTAGCAAGGAACTGAGGGCAGTTTCTGGACAACAGCCAATGAGTAACCGAGACCCTCAGGTCAACAGCCCGCAAGGATCTGAATCCTGCCAACAAGCACATGAATGAGCTTGGAAGTGAACCTTTCCCCAGTCACGTCCTGGCATGACTGCAGCCTTAAAGAGTCCCTAAAGACAAAAGACATGACTAAGCTGTGCTCAGATTTCTGAACCACAGAAACTGTGAGACAATAAACACTGCTTTAATCTACTATGTTTTGGGGTCATCCATTTTGTAGCAAGAGATAACTATGCCATTCCCTCTAATACTGCAGAATATCGGTTACTATCAAGAGACTTCACCTCAGTCATTTTTAAAGCTCTCAAGTTCTGTTTCCTCTACTCTACAAAGCTTCATCTGTAACTTCAGAGACATATACCGGCATCAAGCAGACAGCACCCAATAAAAGAGAATCCCACTCCTGGTCAAGGCCCAGATCCTGAAGATACAGAATTTTACGACATAGTCCTGTATCTTACCCAGCTCCAGAGCCTGTTTTTGGACCAGCAGATGCCCCTGGATCTGATTTCACAGTGTTTTTCTAGCTTTGACCTGAGGTTCCCTCTTCCAACAAGGTTTTTTGACCTTTTCCTCAAATAAATATACTTCCAGTTATTCGAAAAGAGCTACCCATCTCCAAGAACTGGCTTTGGTCTTGAAGTTCCTGATCCCCCCAGACCTTACTAGAGGAAAGAGAAGCTATAAATGGAAGTCATTAAAGTCAGTGCTTCTCGACCATTTTTTCTGCCCTCGTGGCCATTTATTTGCACAACTCTCTTCCCTCAGGAACATCTCTCACCCAAAGAACTCTTAGGGGCTTCCCTGGTGGCGCAGTGGTGGAGAGTCCGCCTGCCGATGCAGGGGACACGGGTTCGTGCCCCGGTCCGGGAGGATCCCACATGCCGCGGAGCGGCTGGGCCCGTGAGCCATGGCCGCTGAGCCTGCGCGTCCGGAGCCTGTGCTCCGCAACGGGAGAGGCCACAACAGTGAGAGGCCCGCGTACCGCAAGAAACAAACAAACAAAAAAAAAGAACTCTCAGGATACTTAGTGATTTTTCAATCCGGAGAAGTTTACTTCTGGACATGGCTATATTACACTCTGGCAAAAAGAATCCACATAGCTTTAAAAGTCCCTTGTGAACTTATAATATATACAATACCCATGTGAGGTTTACCAGATTATATAATCTCTAATCTTTCCTACTCTAAATTCTTAGGAAATGATTATAACAGAAACGTTAGAGGGAGGAGATGTTTAGAAAGCTTTATGGAGTTACTGCCATACATTTAAGATTCTGTCATATTTGATTTCATGAGATATGGGTTAATCATCACGAAACAGCAACTTATAAATGGTTTAGTAATACCAAAAATAATATATAACACTGACAACGACTTTCTTGTACAACTGAAGTGTTTATTTCAAAGTCTGATGAGCACAGCTATGAATGTATGAATACATCAACAGAAATGAAATATGCCAGAGGTCAGAATTTGTCTTATTGGCACACTGGCCCTGACAGTCATGCGACAATATGTAAGCATATTCTGACATCTAGTGGTAAGTGGAGAAACCTACACTATTTAAATATCCCACAGCATCTTAATGGTAAAGTAGAAGGAATCCAGTAACACTGTCATCAAGATTAGTTATTTTAAAATAGTACAAAGATGATACGCCTCAGGCTTCCCTGGTGGCGCAGTGGTTGAGAGTCCGCCTGCCGATGCAGGGGACGCGGGTTCGTGCCCCGGTCCGGGAAGATCCCACATGCCACGGAGCGGCTGGGCCCGTGAGCCATGGCCGCTGAGCCTGCGCGTCCGGAGCCTGTGCTCCGCAACGGGAGAGGCCACAGCAGTGAGAGGCCCGCGTACCGCAAGAAACAAACAAACAAAAAAAAAAAGATGATATGCCTCGTAACTTATAAGATTTTCCCTTGAATGTTGAAAATGTGTATTCTTTTCTTTTTTTTTCTTTAAAGAAAATAGGCCAAAGTCTATTGAACAGGCCTTAATATAGGCCTTTATAAATGCTTTCTGTCCTAAAATTCCTTTATAATAATAAAAGGTTCCCCTCATGTCGAGTTGTTATATACCTACATTTACATTAAACAACAAAGTACGACCACAATATCTACCTATGGTTAATTATACACCCAATCACCTCATATCCCATACCTGACAGAGTGCCTACTGTATCACAGGTCCACAACAAATATCTGACTTAAACAGTTAAATAAAACTAATTGAAGTATCTTGCTCTCAAACTTACACAGGCTCTTTGGTTTATTAACATGGTATCAATAGTTTCAAATACAGAAAGGGGCTTCTGGTTGTCCATGGAGTAATTAACTATATAGCCTTTCAAAATACAGGGCAGGTGCCCTACCCTAGTTTGCCCCGTCAAGATTCTGATTCAGGGGCTTCCCTGGTGGCGCAGTGGTTAAGAATCCACCTGCCAATGCAGGGGACACGGGTTCGAGCCCTGGTCCGGGAAGATCCCACATGCCGTGGAGGAACTAAGCCCGTGCGCCACAACTACTGAGCCTGTGCTCTAGAGCCCACGAGCCACAACTACTGAGCCCACGCGCTACAATACAACTACGGAGCCCACATGCCTAGAGCCCGTGCTCCGCGACAAGAGAAGCCACCGCAGTGAGAAGCCCGCGCACCGCAACGAAGAGTAGCCCCTGCTCGCCGCAACTAGAGAAAGCCCACACACAACAACAAAGACCCAACGCAGCCAAAAATAAATAAATAAATAAATTTTCCAAAAAGGTCCTGATTCAGTAGATCTGAGGTACTGCCAATTGCATGGGTATTCTGAAAAGATTCCACTAGTGACCGTTTCACATCCCTGGTTAAGAATGACTGACTGAGCCCACTAAGACATTTAGTTTTGCATAACCTGAACACACCCTATTAAAGTACACCTAAGGGTATGCCAAGGAGAGGCAGAAGAAAAGCAATCTCTAATTCAAATTTCTTCCAGATTTTCATACATTGATGGTGTGACTATAAAAAACTGGTTTATTTTAACTTCTGGGGTTGATTGTAAATGCACATTATCTTTTGACCCAGCAGTGCACTTCGAAAGGTTAGTCTACGGACACATCACAGTGCTTGATACATGTTAAAGGCCAGTCACTGAATCATTGTTTGTAGACGTCAAAAGACTGGAAACAATTCAATGCTGATCAGGATGTAACTGGTTAAAGCAGTGACACATACAAACATAAAGTGGAATAGCGTGCAGGGGAAGAAAAGAATTAAATGAGGAAAGCTCTTTATGTAAAATGGAACAGTCTCCAATACTGTAGAGTGATTTTTTCTGGCCGTGCTGTGCAGCATGTGGGATCTTAGTTACCCGACCAGGGATCGAACTCATGCCCCCTAAAGTAGAATTGCAGAGTCATAACCCCTGGACCGCCAGGGAAGTCCCGAGTGTTTTTTTTGTTTTGTTTTTTTTTTTAAGAGGATTCATAAACGGTGTACACTGTGTGCTATGTTAAAAGAGGGAAAAAATACACATATCTGCTTATATATTCAAATATCTTTGTAAGAACATAGCAAAAAATAGTATAGTAATATTGTTTCTGGGAGGGGAAATGAATGGTCAGGGGACAGGGTTTGGAGGGAGAGACTTTTCACTACATACCCTTCTGAACTTTGAACCACATAAACATATTAATATGCAATACTTTTAAAAAGGTTAAAAGCGAAAATGATTTTACATAAGAGCAACCTCAAAAGGCTATTATTCACTCATTGTTGCATAAAAGGTCAGAATACTAATGATGCCAAAACCAAAATATGGTGGTTGGGTGGTCACACTTTGGCACCCAAATGAGTAATACTGAACAACCCTATTTAAGATATTAAATGCATTACCTAGAGATCCGTTTGTAGCTAAGTCAGTAGGATACAGTTTTACTCAATACTGAGTGTGTAAATGAGTCCTGTCAAAGCTCTATCTCAGCAACATCTGGCTTCAGGATCTTCTAGGCCAAGGGCCCATCTTCCTGCCAGGCTGCACATAACACCTTTGTATTTAACCTGTTTAAAGTATTTGAACAAACTCAGAGCTGTTCGCTAAGAATCTCACCCTCCTGCAGCTATCTTCCTCCAAAAACAAGGAGACAACGCCTACGGGTTAAGAATGCAAACCTGGCTCTTCAGTTTTCAGAACAAAATACCATTTTGTCATCTATATACCAAGTAACCTGAAAAAACAGCTGTTTTTCAACTAACACAAAACACCTGACAACCTTCTGAGGCCTGAACTGTCTTGCCATATGGTCCCTGTCACAAGCAGACACATGTTCCTACAGAAGAAAGGCGGTGCCATGCCTCTCAGGCATCTCCCATGCAGCCACCTTCTCAGCAGGAAGAACGGACTCGGAATCACGGCAAGATTGAGGGGCGGAAGCAAACTGTGCAAAGTACAGAACTTCTTCCAGGTCTCAAGTTTTACGTTTAAAAATGCCCGCAAATGTTACATTCTACTCTGCAGTGAGTCTTGTTTTAGTATAGAAATGGTGTTTCAGCATAGAAAATGAAAATTCCAAGCTCTTCCCCTTGAATACCTTCTTCACAAATCTCTTAAAGTTTATTGATATTTATTGTATAGTTTGGAGTTCTCCCACGATACTGCCCTAGTTGGATAAGCCTCATTGTCTCAAATTATCCAGGTTTCTAAGTTCCATTTTAAATAAAATAATTTAAAAAGCTATAAAACATACTAGCTCTCAGCAACTAAGAGAGATATAATTCATCTTTTTATCGTGCAATGTACTGTGGCACTCTGCAATTATGTGACACAATTGATTGTATCATTCCAAAAGTTAATGTCCCCCCCAACACCATGCTAGGTTATATATCATACTTTTTTTTTTTTGGTACTCTCACTGAGTTTTGAAGGCAATTGAGGCATTCAGTAAGTTCATGACTGACCTCAAGCTGAAAGAGATACTCAAAAAGTATTCTGTTACATTAAAAATTATTGACTCTCAGTGGGAATTTAATGCATCAAGAGAAACGCACTGTTAATATTAAAACAGTGTATTTTAGCACTTAAAGCTAGGAATCATTCCAAACTAGAAACCTCAATAATTAAAGTGATTTCTCGATGGTAAGTTGAATTAAATATTTTCAAAAGAGTGTTAAGCAGCCATAATGCCCCTGACATCCTTTTATAAGGGCAAAGTGTATTACGCCATAATTCAATATTCTAATTAAGGTGTTTTAGGGACTAATTCACACAAAGCAACAGAATCACAACTCAACTGGACTTACCATGCATGGTCAAGTACTCCACTATGCGCCCCACGATAGCTGGAACGCCGTTCTCAGTCAGCCCCTGCTGGTGGAGGTCCTGGAGACTGACTCCAAATAACTTGGTGTAGGTGGAATTCCTCTGCTCGTTTAGTGGCACTGTCACAACCTTTTTCATGTCTTCTTTCAGCCGAACTGCTGCGTTACTTTGCTTGAAATAGCGGAAGAAAAAAGAGCAGTCAGTCATGTTTACCACAGGAGGCTGCATGGTCACTACAGAATCACCTGAATCAAAGGGTACGCGTTTGGAGGCTCGTAGAGTAGTGGTCTTCACTTATTTTTACTTCAGCTCAAACTCAAATCCCTAACATCCCTCACGTGCTGCTCAGTGTGTTAGGAATGGTGCACACTGATACAACGGTTAAAAGGAGTGAAAAATAATGAGGAACATAAAGCCACAACTTCAGCGTAGCTAAGAGAGGGAACAATACACGGCAGTATCTAAGATATATTACTACAGTAACCAGGGTGTGACTCACAAGTGCCTCGTTAACAGGAAAATAAGACACTTATCAGCACGCCCGAAACCCCATGCAGATCCTGAAATAGTAAGATGTTACTGAGGATGAAAATTTATCTCAATGTCATCTTAAGGGAGCTTTAATTTGAAGGATTAGAAAAAAAATATGTATGTGTAGAATGAACATTTCTTTCTCTGATTTGATTATATCTGAATATCTCAGGAATATTTTGGCACATAAAAATCAACTCAATTTTCTTTGAAGTTCAAAATGCTATAATCTCCGAAAGAGCAATGTTTCAGGTAATCACAATTTTTAAAATTTCAATAAGACTGTCCATATTATAAACAAGAAATGCAATTTACAGTCAATCAATTCAAGTTATCACCACGCTGAAAACTTCATACAAAATTGTTTCTTCCTTTTAATAGAAAATTTTTCCCCAAGGAAGTATTTTAAAAGATAAATTTTAATATGGTTTAATAAAACTAAATGAGGGATTTTTTATTTTTAAAAACAGCATGTGTCCTACATAAATGTATGTATCTGTAACTTTAAACACTGAAAAGATGGCAAAAAGCAAAAATTTTATTTGAGGACAGAGGAAGCAGATTAGGGGAAACACACCCTTTTTGAGAATGAATGCAGCAACTAACCTAAGTGTCAATATTATAAGTGTAGGCTCATGTAGCTGTTACAATCTAAAAGAAGAAACATTATCTCCATTGTAGAGATGAGGAAAGAAAGATCAAAGAGTTAAGAAGTAATTTGGTAAAAGTCATGGAACTGTTAAGAGTTTCATCATACTCTAAGTCCATGCTCCTTTCCTTAAATTTATATTAATGTTAAAGTGCAGTTTGTGTATAACACAAACTGTGATAAATTCTACATGTGACACGTGACAATGACACGAAGATAATTCTACAGTTGTGATTTTTATAGGTTCCCTGTAGTTTCAATTTGATTTTGAATCTTACAATCTGTAGAATCAGGCCAACTTTCATGGACATCTCTGCATCTTTTAATAGGTCATATTTGAAAGCCAGATTTCCCTAGTGACAATTCAGCAAATGTATAAAGTTATAGAATAGATTTAGTTATCTATTAATATTATAAATAAGGTATAGTGTTAGCTACTGCAGAGTGGTCTGGGCAAGAGCTATCATCTCTGTTACCAAGGAAGTTACTTAACTAAGTCAAATCTGTAACCACTACTATTTTCGTGTGTGTAAGTTTAAAAACCTATCAATACCTTTCAAAAGAACACATGGGAAATTTCAGTCAACCAGGTCTATCTGGTGAGTAGGCAGCCAGAAAGCAAGCTTTAATAATGAAACTTTGAAAATAGTCTCAAATGTTGCATCAGAAAGAGCTGACAATGAGATTAAATCCTACATGTTTTATCTTCTTATTTTCTTACAGACACAACATAGCAGAGTCGTTTAGAGCAGGGGTCCCCAACCCCGCCGGGCCGCGTACCATTACCAGCCTGAGGCCTGTTAGGAACCGGGCCATAAAGCAGGAGGTGAGCGAGTGCAGCTTTATCTGCCGCTCCCCATAGCTCGCATCACCTCCTGAACCATCACCCCACCCCGCGCCCCACCCCGCCCGCCCCGTGGAAAAACTGTCTTCCATGAAACTGGTCTCTGGTGCCAAAAAGGTTGGGGACCGCTGGTTTAGAGCGTGGACTGTGGGACCAGACTCCATTTCGAATCCCATTCTGGTCTCATTAGCTGTGCAACCTTGGACAAGTCACTTACACCCAGTTTCCCCGTCTACGAAATGGGGATACCAGGAGTCCCTAGCTCATAGGAATATATAAGGTTGGAAGGAGCTCATATACACAGAAGAATGAGAAGGGTGTCTGGCATACTCAGTAAGTACTGATTGTTATTACAATCATCACCATCACCATCATTCTTCCAGGAAATTATTCCGATTTCTTCTCAAAACAATTGAGAGATACTTAACCACTCCTGTACTCAAACGTTTCCGTGGACTAAAGATTGCTGTTGAAGAAGGCACCATGGTCTAGGCCCGTGGTTGGTAGACAGTCTGACGACCTAATTATTCTCCGTGTATCTCAATCACTTAAAATATATACGTATGACTTTTGAAAGATAAACATAAAATCATTTTGCATGCTAGTATCACAATTTCTCAAGTTTTTATTAGAAATTCAAGGTTTTCTTAGAAATCCTGTCTACCTGTGACATTCTTTCAGCTAATAGCCCTGTTTTATATTCTGTCCTTTACTCAAGTACAGTCACTATGTTGTGTCTCCTATTAATAGCATAAATAAGCAATCTTGGCATTACGGCTCAATATTTTCAAGGATGAGACATGTAATTAACCTCACACGTTTTGAACTGATTGCAAATTAAACTGTTTACTCAGTACAGAGCCATACTACAAAGCAAGTTTATATGTAATTATAGTAATAAAGGAACATCTGATTATTAATTGGTAATCTAATTTAGGTTAATACTTTTAAAAAGGTAAATATTGTTTTGTTTTGTTTGTTTGTTTTTTGGGGTTTTTTTTGCGGTACGCGGGCCTCTCACTGCTGTGGCCTCTCCCGTTGCGGAGCACAGGCTCCAGACGCGCAGGCTCAGCGGCCATGGCTCACGGGCCCAGCCGCTCCGCGGCATGTGGGATCTTCCCGGACCGGGGCATGAACCCGTGTCCGCTGCATTGGCAGGTAGACTCTCAACCACTGCGCCACCAGGGAAGCCCACTATCTCTTTATAAATGTCAATATCTGTGGAATTCCAGCTTCCCTTCAAACATACATTTTACCTTTCTTGACCTAATATAAGTTGAAAAAGAAAGTTACTAATTGAAGTATTCTAAGTCAAACTTAACTGTTTAAACCTTTGTTTGCATACAATGCCATACATCACTTGAGTTTGGAAACTGGACTCATGTGTGTGTGTGTGTGTGCGTGGGTGTGTGTGTAAAAGTAATATAGGTTCCCACATTAAAAAAGACAGACAGGGAACCTTGGGGTTTACTGCTAGAACAATCTGTAGGGGTTAGTGCTTATAATATCACCTTAGGAATAAGGAAACCAGGACCCCAAAACTTGTGGTGAACTCAAAGAGAAAGGGTTGAGCCTAGAGCCCATGTCACCTGAATTTTATGTCAATATTCATTTTTATAATTGCATGCTGGGACCTTGCTTTTCTATATTTATTTGTGATAAAAAATAGTTAAGATAGCTCACAAAATGCATGCACCAGGACAGTAGTGAATATCTGTTCACTACTGTGAACAAATGTGGGGACCACTTAGTCTTCACTTTCCCTTTTGTCTAGTGACAAATCCTGACCGTCTTTGGGGGAATGACCGCACCCTCACTGTGAACATCCTTGATGAGGCTGCCACTTACAACCGCTGCCCTGCCTTTAGCAAGAGCTGGGCGCTGGTGCCCTCGCAGGTCAATCAGACCCTTTGTCCTGCAGGCCACTGAAGCTTGAGTGGACTGTCACTGAAGCTTGAGAAAAATGGATGGAGCTAATTTATTCCAGCTGCAGTCCTCTCACAAGATGGTTAGATTAATTAACCATGATGTACCTCTTGCCGCCTGCATCACTGGAGCTGCCGTGGGCCTTTAGCTGCCCCTTTCTGACACCGGTCCTTCAGCTGTTCCTTCTACATGGTGGGCCACTCTGTAACTTTCCAGTAGAGTTTCTTTGGGCTTAACTTAGCCAGAACCCATTTCTGTTCTGTGTACACGTACACGTACACGTACACACACACACACACACACACACACACA